>NW_003852397.1:20951679-20994399 GCF_000181295.1 Otolemur garnettii
CCCTGAGTCTATATTTATCTTTTAAGGTAAGATGAGATTCTTGTATGCAGCAGATATCTGGCCTGAGTTTTTGTATCCAGTCAGCCAACCTGTACCTCTTTAGAGGACAATTTAAGCCATTCACATTAATTGTGAGTATTGATAAGCCTGGTAGAATTTTGGGTATTGAGTTTTTCAAAAGTCCAATGGACATTTTTAATCCTTTCATCACTGTGGAAGTTGGAATTTGATCAAAAGTTTCTGAGTGAGTTAATTTTAGTGGTGGAGCATTGTGCTTGTCATTGTGAGGATGGGTCTGAGAATATCCTGGAGAGCTTGTTTAGTTATGGAAAATTTCTTCAACATGTGAATGTCATTAAAGTATTCAATTTCTCCATCATAAATTAAACTCAGTTTAGCTGGATACAGGATCCTAGGTTGCAAGTTATTTTGTTTTAAGAGGTTAAAGGTCAATGACCATCCTCTTTTAGCTTAAAAAGTTTCAGCAGAGAGATCTTTAGTCATTCTAATATTCTTCCTCTTGTAGGTTATGGTTTTCTTATGTCTGGCTGCTTGCAGAATTTTCTCCTTCAAATTATCTTTGGCAAAGTTAATTATAATGTGTCTGGGGATGCTTTATTTGGACTGAGTTGTGCTGGGGTTCTGAAACTGTCTGCTATCTGAATTTCAGAATCTCTTGCCATGTTTGGGATGTTCTTGATTATCTCTTGGAGTAGAGCATCTGGGCCTTCTGAAGCAACCTCATCACTTTCAGGAAATACTATAAGGCGAATATTAGTTTTTTTTGGAATTATCCCATAACTCTATGAGAGAATGATCCATTTTTGCTCTCCACTTCTCTTCCTCTTTGAGCTTTTGGCAGTGTTCAAAAGCTTTGTCTTCAGTGTCAGAAATCCTTTCTTCTGCCTGTGCCGTTCTGTTACTGAGGGATTCTACTGTATTTTGCATATCCTGAAGGGCTGCAAATTGTTTTCTCAATGTGTCAAAATCTTTGGTGGTTTTGTTTTTGAATTCATTGAATTCATTTTTTTTTAATTCATTGAATTCTCGAGACAACTTGAATTATTCCTAGAATTTCTAATTCCAACTTACTTCCATTTTGTTAATCTTATTTGCCATCCAAATTCTAAACTCAATTCTGATATCTCAGCCATTTAGTTATGAATGTGATCTTCTGGTGTGTCTGCCTTGTTGTTCCTTGGGAGAGTTGATCTACTCTGATTTTTCATGTTGCCACAGTTTTTCCACTGATTCTGCACCATGATTATTTTTCACCATTTGGCTAGATGAGCAGATAAGGTGAAATTAGATTGGGGGCTCCTGAAGTACTGATTACCCAGTCCTTTGCTCAAGAGCTTGGACTGGTGACTCCAGCTTTTCCCCTTATAGATTTGTAAAGGACCCATACAGTACTGCAACCTGAGACACTGGGGACCTGCTTGGTGTGGTGGGACTAGGGGACTCTGTCTTGTATTCAGCTGGTCTCTGTCCAATCTTAGTGAATCAGTAACTCTGGGTTGAAGTCTCAGCTGTGGAGAAATACAAGCAACTAAGACACCCTGTCCCCTATGGGCAACAACTGGAAAAGGAAAATGAAACCTTCCCACAACAACACAACCAGGGTACCACCTTAGATGGTCCTTGGGTGATTGGCCGAGGTCAAGAGTTCCAAATCATTTGTCCCAGTCAGCACCAAGTCTCAAGTGGGAGAGTTCAAAAGATCTCTAGCAACTAGATAGCAGAGGTCTGGTGGCAGGTCAAGTATAGCTCACTCCAGTGCTCTATGGAGTCAGAAGGGCCCACCCAGCAAATGAGTTAGTCTAGGGAGGTTGATGCCTTCTTCCCCACTTGGCACCTCTGTCACACCCAGTTACTGGTAACCCTGCAGGGCTATCACCCAGTTTTCTCCAAAGAGCAGATGTGCCAGGGGTTTGCATTTCACTGAGTCACAGGGGGATCTATGTCTCCTTGTCCAGGCTGCCACACTCTGCAACCAGCCAGCAGGGGGAGCTAAAGCTTGACTACCTGGGGTGCTTAATGGAAGCTGGGGAATGTCACTCAGTTTTGGCCCTGCCCCAGATTGATGTTGCTTCCACTTATATTCTCATGGAATTAACATTTCTGTCCTGGCTGTATTCCACTGCTGGCCAGGTGCTGTTTGAGTTCACAGAACTGCGACTCAGGCTCATCCTGTGCTGCTGCTTCTGCACCAATTCTCACAGAGCTGGCGTCTCTGTTTCTGCAGCATTCTGTGTTGGGGGGGCCTGATTAGAGCTCACAAAGTACTCTCAGTTCCTGCTCCTCTCTGAGCTGATGCCTCTGCCATGCCTGCTTTTGTCCCAGCTATGCTTCACTAGAGATGAGATGTGTCTTGGGCTCACAAGAAGCAGTAATTCTGATTCAGCCCTGCCTTCAGAGTATGCTGCCTCTGTGTGCATATTCTAGTCTCCATCCCAGCCACCTGGCCTGGTCAGGTACCCCCTCAGGCATAGCCTTTGCTCACAGGGCCTGTGTATTCATGGCTGCCACCAGAATAGAGACCTGGCCCCCTCTGGTTGCTAAAAGAGACAGGAAGTGTTTCTCCAAAATATCACTGGGGCTGTGAGCTCTATTGTTCCTGCAGCTGCAGCTGCTGCTGCTGTGCTGTACCACGGGGCACCATTTCTCCCTCTCCTGTATGGTTCCCTTACACCACAGTCACCACTTTACACCTGTGCTGCTGAATCATCACAGACTTATAACAGCCCACTCCTTGTCCAAACCTCTTGAGAAAATGCCCAAGAGTCTGGACTCTGCAGGGGACAGGCTTCCAGACTTCTGGGTGGGAGTGGAGGGTAGTGCTGGGAGTTCAGAATTGTGGGTAGAGTATATGTTCAGTTTTATGCCTGGTGGGAGAGTGCCATGGCACACTAGTGGGTCCTCTCTGGTGAAGGAGATCTGGTTTTTAGTGGCACTTTCCTGTGGAATAGAAAAAGAACAGATCTTATCTTTGCTCACTTATTTGTAGAGAGTACACTGTGAGCTGTTCTCATGGGGAAGGAGATTCCTGTCTGCTTCCTGATGGGTTTTGTACCTATTGTTTGTTTCTGTGGGGTCGCAGCTCACCTCAGCAGGGGTGATATGTGCTCTTCAATCTTCTCTCTTGGCTTAGCTCCAAACCATCAGCTTACCTGATAAACTTCTATCCTTTAACTCTCCTTCTGGATGGGAGTCTGTATGGAAAGCTGGCTTCAGTTGGCCATCTTGTCTCCTCCCCCCCAGTCTTTCTTTTAAATCAGTGGACTCATGGAATTCCTGAATTGTTGACAACAAACCTGATTACTAGTGTAAACATGTAAAGCAATGTTGTAGGTTACTATTCAGTCTGTTGTAAGTTTTGTTACTTTCAGTCTGCTCTGGGACCTGAGCTGCTATAGGTGTCTCCAGAAAACTTGATTCTCTGCATTTGGACAGTGGAAGACTATTCTGCAGTTGAAAACCACCCTCTGTGATGTTTCCTACTTCCTTAATCAGCTTGTCTCCAACTCAGGGTCAGCAGAAAATTGAGGTTGGACTCCAGATCCTCTCAATTCTAGCACGTTGCTTACCTCATTGAGTCATGCTACCTCTAATTTCAGAAACCCAGATAAATCAGATTTCAGGTCCCATGAGATACAAATGCTTTAGGTAGCATTGTGTTCATGGACATTAGGGAATTACTGCTGTCTGTGGCTTTGTCCTTAAACCTCTATACATCGAAATAGATCTGTTTAATCTTTGTGTGTCCTGGAATGGTCCTGCATGTGTAGTAGAAATTCAGTTACTGCTCACCGAGGGACAACTTTACAATCGTATTTCTCCTACAAATAACTTTTGGGTTATACCTGGAATCTGTCTTTTGCTGATCATCTGCATTATCTATTAATACTAAATTGACTTAAGTAGATTCAACTTTCTTGGACAATTTACTTTAAAAAGAGGGTCAGGAATGTAAATTATATTAGGTTATATTGGGAATGTAAAAGGCTAAAATTTGGAGAAGTGAGTAATTCCTGCAGATAGAAGCTTGGGGTTTGTAACCACAGTCAATGGCTGGAATCATTTGTAATTACAGGGAACATTATTTGTCTCATCAGACTATTCTAGATTGCAGACTTTTCTTCCCTGTAAACAGCGTAACTTTGATTTGATGTCCACATGTCAAAACTAAAGAAATGAGTGGGTTTGTATTTTTCCCAAAATTTGTGATTTGAGGGTGGTAGCTTTGAAATAAAGGAATGTTCTGATTGTATTCCCATGGGAGAAGTTAGTCAACTTCAGGGTTCTAATGAAAGTTTGAGTGGGAAACAACTTTTTCTCTTGGGAAGGTAGTCTCCCTGCCTCTGGCTCTCTGTTAGCTTTGTTGGTGTCCCCCTAGCTGCTAAAAACCAGCAATAAATAATGCTTACATCACAGGGTCTATATTTTATATCAAAAAGACTGTATAGTAATAAATGGCAATTATTTTAAATAATACTCTAGGGAAAGCAAACTTCCAAAGAATACATTTATAATGTGCCAAACTGATGAATAAAAGGAGCATTTTACATCATATTAGCTTTCCTTTCCTTAGGGCAATAGTATGTTGTGGTACTTGCCTGAGAGACACGGCATAATTTTTATTTTATTACATGCATATCAAGTGTGAAACTTTATTTTGAATGGTTTCTGAAGCATGATTCAGGCATCATTTTTTTTCTCCCCAGTGTTCTCAAACTTTTTAATCAATTGAAATAAAAAGAAATCTGAATTGGACCCCATGATTTTATCTCAACTTTACTTCTTTCTCCTCTAGAACTTTAGTTCCCTTATGGAGACTGAAATTTGTTTAAGCTCTGGATTACCAAACTCTTTCCTTTACATTTCAATATGTGTGTGTTCTTGGGGCAAGGGCTGGGGGGTGGGGGGTGGTGTGGGCAGTCAGGAGAGGAAGTGGAGAAAAGCACTTGAAAATGCCTGTTACCCTTTTAAAGAACCATCTCCAAACTCTCTTTGTTTATTCTTATGGTAAGTGGTTTTACAAAGTGCTGGGTAGGATAATTTCCCTGAAATTTTCCCTGGATTTTAATGACCTGACGAATTATTTTAAATTTCTTCCAGAACACTAACTGGAAGGGAGTGTGGTCTAGCTTGGAGTTCCCTCACTATTTTTCTGGACAGGTCACACCTCTAGCCTCAGCAGGCCACCCTGGAGGAGAAGCCTTCCCTTCCTCCTCCCCATCTCCAGGCCTGGCTGCTAAGCTAGACGTAGTGGTGAATTGCCTTGTGTCCACTCGCTTCTTATCTCTACTCCCCTCTGTGTCTTCCATGCCTTTATTTTCCTCCATCAGGTGCACAGCCCTCAGACAGGTAACAGGTAACAATTCCTTCTAGTTCTATTCCCACTGTAGCTCCCCTACCCTCATTAGAACTTATCTTCTTTTTGTCTCAGGCACTATTTAGATCTTGAAGAATGATTCTCCGTGATTCATGTATATTCCTCTTAGACACACTTGCCTTTTCATTAAGGGAATGCTTCAGAAGTATTATTATAATGCAAATAAAGGAATTGTGTTTGTTTCTATTCCATAAAGGTCTGAGTTTTTAAAAAGTGTACCTTAAATCACTCCCTGTGGGCCACAGCGACTGCCCCGCTCTGACGTGGTTGTAGTTACCACTTTTCTTTATCCTCCTGTCCGGAGATCTGTGACATAAAGCTGAGGGAGGGTGGGGACTATGACCAGTTGGAGAATACATAGTGTAGTTAGTAGAAGCTTCTGTGTGCCAGGTCCTCACTCTAGTGATCACTTGAGGATCAGTGTCCCTGCCAAATGGGCCTAGATATATAGACACTTGCACCACTTTGTTCTTTCATGTTTCAGTAATTTAGGAGATTTCCAAAAAAGGGGACTTTTGAATAGGTAAGAAATTATGGGTTTAAACTAGTAATTGATTTAGAAAATTGAAAGTGTTCTTGGAGCCTCTGATCGGAGATGCAGGGAAAAGGATCTGCAGACGGGATGATGCCACAGATGAGTATGAGGACTGGCTACATGCCAGACACAGGGGCAGATATGTAAATTAGGTAGCTGTCACAGTATCAAGTCTTCCTTGGTGTTACTTTTCAACCTGCCTCTTTAGAAGTTACTTCTCATTGCTGGAAACTTGGTGGCATCCTTAAATTATTCATAGATGGCTTCCTATCATTTGGTTGTCCTTTCGAGTACATTACTTTTAGGTAGAGTGTATTTTGCTTCAAATGTGTTGGGTTTTGAATTAGGGAGGGAAAACACCCCCAGATTTCAGTAAATCTATACTCTTTGGTGTTAATACCATACTTCTTTACTTTCATTTGCGCATACTCTACATCTCATAATACATGCTGCTAAGGAAAACTGTTCAATGGTCTTGCTGTACATATCCCTGTTAAATGAAAATAAATTTTATGTGTTACTTAACTCTTGGTCACATGCCTGAATTGAGATGAGGCCTAATGGACTGTAGGTAATAGGCTTTCTGTTTGGTGATAATTGTGACTTAATGCCGAGATCTTCCAGATGATTCCCATCTACTTCAGGGGGGACAAGTTGGATCCCTGTGCTTTCCTGATAACCATGGAAGCTTTTGTTTATTGACATCACCTGGGATAGGCCTTATGTACAGTATCTTCTGCCAGTCTTATGGGACAGTTCCATTTATTTTCCCTATTTTGCATTTGAGAAAACAAACTTAGATTAAGTGATAATTTGGCAGATATATTTGGGAGTGCTCAAAAAATCACGTTCTTCTTTGGCACCTGAGACGTAACAAGGACACAGTAACAGAAATATTTTCTGAATGCATTTTGAGAAGGAAAAAGAAAATGAAACCCTTTAAGGGTTAATAGTCCTCCCCATATCTTTGTAAAACTAAGAGCAAAAACTAGAGGAAAAGATTAGACCACAGTAAAAGACTGGTGATATTATTAAATATCCCTTCATTGTGATATATTGTGTATGACTGAATATGAAGCAAGCACAAGTATTAGGCAATTTTCCCATTTTTTCAATGAAAATGTAATAAAAACCTTCTGTGATAAATTTGAATACATGAACTCTTTTAGGGATACAAAATTTAGATAATTTGCATTTATAATATGTGGTTGATCAATTAGTTGCCTACACATATTTGAAATAAAAGTTTACATAAAACAATATATTGATTTAGAAATACTTTTTTTTCCTACTCTTACATTTCATGAAAGAATTTTACTTGAATTCCTCACCTAGATCTTCAATGTTATTATCATTTTTGTCACTGGAGGACTATTTTGAATGATCTATTAAGGTTTTCTAAACAATATCATCTTTACCATCACCTAACTATTTGAGTTATAATACTCATTGGTTTTATGTGTGATGGTGATCCTGGAGATTTTATTCTGTTTGTAATGTCTGTATTATAAGCTTTCTACAAAGTTATTTTCAAAAAGCATACCTTGAAAGCACACTGAAAATTTTTTTTGATTCCTACCTAATACTCTGGTAAAGAAGTGAGCCTTGGGGGTGGGGGGCAGGTGGTGGTTCAAGGGTGGCTCCAGAATCAAGAAAAGAAATAGAATAAATCATTATCATTATTATTATTTTTAAATCTCAAGGTGGTCTTTGGGATTGGAAAGAAAAGTAGCTGTGGTTCTGGCAGACAGGGACCCCTGCACCAACCTGGGCTTAGCGCTTTTGGGCAACTGGGACTTTGGAGAAGACTAGTGGCCTGGGTGGAGGGGGTGCCAAGGGGGTTCTGCTGCCGGCAGTTTTTCCCTCCTTCCAGAGACTGTGCCAACTGATGGTACTCTTTGCAAGCTTTGATTTGAAAGTTAAGTGATGATCTGGTTTATTTCGGCATCCTAGGGTTCTCAGGAGATGCAGGGGACAGAGAAGTGGAGAACCAAGCTGAATATGAGATTCCTGAGTTGGTTTAATTGCATTTGGTGAAATAAGAGACAGGATCATATTTGCATCCCAAGCATTGTGAACATTTCAGACCAGTTCCATTGTATGGATTAGGATGAAGGCACAAGGAGATTGTGGTTGGTTTGATATCATGTAGTTGGTCATAATGCTGAGATTTCAATAGCTTAAACCAGATGGCTTAGGCAATCTCATTGCTTATCCTTTATACGTGTTAAAAAATGTTATTTCCCCCATTTTTTTTTTTACTTTTCACTTACTGTTTTAGAAAACTTTCTTGTTGCAGGTGATAGAAACTCAACTTGAACAAATTTGAGTGAGAAAATTTGTCGCATGGAATTTGCTGTGTGCCTCTGGGGATAGTATACATATACCTTGGGACGAGGATGAAGCTAATTTTTAGAAACATCTTTTGTGCTGTCCTGACATGGAGGCTCCTATGCTACTAATGAAGAGTGGGCTGGGGCAGGGTGCAGTGAGAGGGAGATAGCTGAGGAGGCAGTTCCCAGAAAAATGATGTGCTCTTAGGCAGACATTTTTTTTTTTTTTTTTTTACTACAATAATAACAATGATTTTGAAATTAATTGTGTATGCCCCACTTATTTACAAAATGATTCAATGATACTAATAATAATATTTTATATTTTATAAGACTATATATGCTACTTGATCTTCAGAATCACAACTACCCAGGGAAGTAAAGTAGTAGGTGTACCTGTTCCTGTGTTACCGTGTGGAAACCCATGTGTGGAGAGATTATGTTCTTTGCCCAAGGACACACAGCTGGTAAGTTATAGAGATGGAACTTTTCTGCCACATTCTCTTCCTAGAGGCTTCGATTCTTAAAATAAATCGACTGTATTGTTCAGGTCTTTTTTCATTTATTTGAAGGAAACAACATTCTGGATTAATTTTAAGTACCCTGAAGGGACACTGAATTTCCAGACGTGGACAGCTGATCATCTGATGAAGCTGTAGTGTTTCCATTTCTCTTTTGGTTGGGAGGAAGGCCATTCTCCATGCTCCTCCATTCCTTTGATTTCCTATTGGCATTGCTGTTTTCCTCCATGCTTTTCAACATTTAAGTCAGATGCCAATTGTCTGTGTGAAAACACACTGCATCTTAAATATACCAACATGCCGAATGTATGTGTAATAGTTGACCATATGTGAATATTCCAGTAAACTCCTGGGGACTTATGTTCCAGTGTCAGTGCTGAACAACAGGAAGACCATAAATTCCATCAGCTAACTAGAAAACTCACATATGCCTCATATTTATAAATATCCAAAAGATGTAGTGCAGTCTACATTTGACTTTTTGGTACAATAGAGGTGTTGCACACGCTCTATGGAGGTAGTGACAGCTTGAAAAGATACAAATTGATGGGATCACCTGAGGTTATTGCTGGCACTATGAACACAGCAGTTGGTTATTGTGGAGAAACTTGCAAACAAGGAACATTTCTCAAGATGAATCCTGAAAAGAAAAAAAAGAAGAAAATAATGTATAAGTGGTACACTAAGATACATTAAAAAACAAACAAATAAAAAAAGGTTATACTAACTATCCTAACTGGGCCAGGAAAGTTTCCTTAATTCTGGGATCTTAAGCACAGCATTTTAAAGGACGCAGGATAGAGGCTAATATTTTGAACAGTATTTTTGTCTTTTCTACCCTTCTCCTTCAGCCTCCTGAGATGCTGACCCAGAAATCATTGAAAAATAAAAACACAAAGCAAAACCATTCTCAGGGGAGTTTACTTCCTGCTAACCTTTATTTTGGACCTGGTGAGAATTAAGAAGATAAAATAAACAAGGCCTTCATTCTTAAGTCAATAATAGGTGAGTGCAGGGAATCTCCATTGTCAAGGGTGAGACAGGAGCTGAAGGCAACATTTTTTCGGGAAGGTCACTCTAGGGAGGCAGGCTGAGATTTTAGCTTGCCCGTTAGCTGGCTGAAAGATCTTATGAAAAGGAAATACTCTTACCGAACTACAGTCTCTTCTTCTAGAAAGTATTAAAAGTCCTATTGGTAACACATAGTGATAATAGTAAACATTTATCGAGTTCTTGCATTTAAAATTCTTTTTGTTATTTGATTTTTAAAACAACTTTATTACTTTTCCTGTACCACAGCTGAGGGGAGTGAGGTCTAAAGAGAGAGAATAGCTTGCCAAAGTCATAATTTGGGGGTCATATATGGGTAGATCCCATAGAGAAGGGCATTTTCACTCTTCTGAGATCAGGGAGTATTGATTGTTTTCCAAAAGAGGTGTGCTTCCTGTCTCAAATGTGTTACTCCTCATCTCTGCCAAAGCAAGACCAAAGCATCCTGCAGTAACCGTGGGACTCCATCTACTTCCATCATAAACCCTTCCTGGGACCCAGAGATCTCTCTTTCCACAGTGTAGTAGGAGAACTTCTGTCTGCCTCAGTTACTTGGCAATTGATTATGAACTGACATAGGCTAACTCTCATTTGTCACAGATTGTAGACTTCATGTTGGTGGCTTTGTCTCAGGGACAAAAGGAGTTTTCTATAATACATGGTATCTACAGAGTGTGTGATAAATTCTCACAAACATAGTGGCTTAAAACAGCACACGTATCATCTTATAATTTTTGTGGGTCAGGAGTTGCGTATGTCTTGACTGGTCCTCTACAAAGTCACAATCAGTGTGCCAGCTGGGGCTCAGATATCATTTGGAGGCTCAAGTAGAAATGGTCCTGCCTCTAAGCTCACTCAGGCTCTTGGCAGAAGTCATTTCCTTGTGGTTGTGAGACTGAGGGCTCTGGCTTCTTGCTGGCTGTGAGGTAGAGGCCTCCCTCAGCAACTAGAGGCTGACTGCTCTACTCCATAGCTCTTTTACATTACCTTTACATACTCCCCTGTTCTCTACTCCATAGCTCTTTTACATGCCCTTTTAAAAAACTGCAGATTTTTTTCTTAAAAAGCTGCAGCTCAGGGAAAGTCTGTAGAGTGAGTTTGCTGGTAAGACAAGATCTTATAAAATTTAATGTAATAATGAGAGTGATGTTCCATCTCATTTGCTATGTCCTATTAGTTCAAAGCAAGTCACAGGTCCTGCCTACCCTCAAGGGGATGGGATTATGTAAGGGCATGGACAATGAATTGGGAAGCAGAGGCCACCTGAGAGTCTGTCTGCCATAAAAGTGAAATGGGCAAATATTGGAGAATTAAATTCATTTAGCAAATCAATTTTGATTTCCTTGTTCTAACTAGATCCAGTAAACCTGAGTCTGATATTCTTGTTCCAACTACTAATTTATCACCATCAAAATTCAGATAGTTTTGTCTCAATAGCAGGTTCTAGCATGGGAGATGGAACCCAGAATGCATCCTCTATGATGAGTGTGTTGAGGGATAAAACTTGCTGCGATTAATCTCACTGTTCAAAGTGATGTGGTCAGCCCAAGCTCTTCTCTTGCTGGAACTGAGATACAAGGCCAGCTAGTCAGGAGTGTGGAAAGAAACTGGGTATACTAGGACTGGAATTCATCCAGTCCCTTGGGGGAGAAGTTGGAGAGGTCCAGGCTTGTGGGAACCTCAGCCTGGAAGCACAGGGATCTAGCCTACTGGGGGACTAAGCTGCTAGCAGGAAGCTGAGGCTGAGCTACAGCTATGGAGAATGGAGTAACATGCAGGTGGGTTTGAGGGTCAACTGTGACTTGGTGGGCATGTCCTCACTCACAGCACTGGCATTTGGCTGCACCTGTGGATATAGGGGAGACTCTCTGTGGAAGCTTCGCTGAAGGAAGGGTCTAAGAATTATCTCATGAAATCTAGGCTCTGATTCCATATAGATCACATTTGTGGGAAGCAATACATATTGACATTTTTTTTCCCTGAATGTAAGAATATAAGACACATTTATTTAATTATTTTTAATAAGATTTCATTTTTACTGTGTTCCTTCCTCTTCTTCCTCATTATTTTAAACACTTTAGCTTTCATTAAGACTTTTAGATTTCTCTTCAGTTCTTTTTTTTATTGAAACCTCATAACAAAAATATAATCCTATCACTTGACCAAATTGGATCAGATAGGCATTCTGTATATTGTTTATTTATTATACAGCTTCCTATGCCTTTTTAAATAACACATGTTTTATGGGGTCTTTCTCCTGTGACTCATTTTTGGAGCTGCTCCGAGAAGGAGTTATTCTCCAGACGTGGCACCATTGACCCCCATTTCAAACTACATTTTTTATTTATTTTTAAAAAGATATTTCATTCACAGAATCCCCACTGAGCTTTTTATTGTGAAAAATTAGGGACCGTAAATCATCCCCCTCAGAACACTATAAATTTTATACAATTGAAACATTCCATGGACTGAGCTTGGCACTTTGATGAAATCACTCCTTTGCCTCTCATAATTTATGAGCTTTCCCCATTCTCCTCCCTCCTGCTCCATCATCACCTTGCCCTCCCAGCAAGAGAGGGGGTGGTATTGTGCCTTTAAATTGCTCACTGGGGTTTATTGAGTATAATTTGTGAGTGAATTTATATGAAACCACAATATTGCAACTTATCCAAAATTATGAACAATAAAACTTTTCATTTTCTCCTGGCAGGCAGTAAGGGACATGGGCTGATCATGCAGGAGGTAGCCCAGCATGGAGCACTGGGGAAGAACAAAGTCCCTGGAAGCCAGATGACACGGGTTGAAGTCTTGGCTCTCCCAGTTGTTTCCTGTGAGACCCAGCCCTCTGCATCTTCTTTTGTAGACTGGCGATCTTTAATATCTTTTCAGCTCTTACACATTCTGAATCTGTGGATCAGAGATGGTTCTAGGCTTGTCGCTTCTTTTAAAAGATAATTAAGAAATCAACAGGATACATCTCAATGGTCTGATTTTGGATGCAGGTGGTTAACTCTTGTTTTTTTTTAAGGAGAAAAAGAGAACAAAATAAGGAGAAAGCATAAGAGTAGCAGAGAGCAAAGCACTTCTGATTCTTATCTGCAGGTTTGCACTGGATTATAAGGTCTTTGAAACCAGGGGCTTTGTGTTATTTAACTTGGAAGCCTTGGCTCTCAGTACAGACCCTGATACCTGGATTTCTGATAAAAGCCTTGAGTAAATACAGAGGATGTGAAGGTGGGTTACCCCTATAAATTCAAGGGCCTGCAGCAGTGCCAGGCACACAATACCTGTTCAATACGTATTTATTGAATTTCCAGATAACGGGCTCCTTGCCATCATTGGGATCATGCAGTTTCCCTGTGTCTCGTTCCAGTGCACCCAACATCTTTATCTTTTACGCCCAGTATTTTTCCTGACTAGATCTTTGAATGTGTCTTCTAAGAAATTGCTAGCTTTTTGGCTTCACTAGTCCTCACTCTTGGAAAGGTTTTGCTGCTAGAGAAAGAGGTTAGAATTTGAAGGAGGTAGAGGTGATAGGGCAAATCAGAGTTTGAGCTCTGGAGTGGGACTTGGGGTCAAATATAGACTCTACAATGTGTAAACGCTGTGACCTTTAGGGAAATATTTCCCCCTCCACTAAGCTCTACTTTCCCTTCTGTAGAATGGGGGATAATAAAGATATAAAATATACCTATCTCTTAGGGTAGAAGTGAAAACTCAAGAGTGTCTATCATGTCGAGGCCTTACCCCTGTGCTTTCATAGCGTACGTATTCAACAACTGTCAGCTGTGACTTGACTGGAATTATTAATATTAGTACTAGCAGTGGTGTATATATCCGTAATCACTGTGGTTTTAACTTCTGAGTTAAAATTCAGATTCTGTTGAGGCAATGTGATTATTGTTCTGTGTGAAATAGTTAATTTGCTATTAACTTCACTATTGCTTTAGCTTTTCAGGGTGTATTTTGAGATCCTGTGTTAAAAGAAAAGAGTATCGCTGACACTTATTAAAAGAACCTCACCATTTTCAATAGAGACTATTGCTTGGATTTTTATTTACTTCTAAGTGCAATTTTTGTGATTCCAGGCTTTTAGGAAAGAATGAGAACACAGAGCTGTTTAAGAAGTATCTGGTACTTATTTTTTTTCCGCAAGATGGAAAATTTCTTTCCTGACAGTTGTCAGTTCTGACTTTGCCCACATACAATTGTAATCCAACACCCAGCTGCTTTAAGGAAAATCCCACAAAGTTCAGAATGCAAAACGGGCTGAAACCCTGGAAAATCAAGGTGAAGTTCATTCCTTTTTCTTTGACCTGCTTACAGGACACCCTGACGAGGTACACACTGGAATATATGTCTTGGAACTATTTACCCCTTAAATAATAAAAATGTAAATAAGCAATGGAGTTTGGGGGTGACAGAGGCTCTAAAGTGATGGCCACCCAGCCCTCAGGAGTGAAATACGGCTCACTTAATGACATTTCAGTCCTAAATCACTGCACGGCAGACAAGTTTGCCGCTGAGGGGTTGCACAAAAACATTCCTTCAGGACCATTTAGAAAGGCTGAATAAGCAAAGAATCCTGTGTGACAACACTCAGAATATCAAAGGAGCGGTTCAGGTACACACATTATTGCCTGTGGCTCCAGGCCCAATAACCTTTTCCTTGTAGAGATAGATTCCCTGGACAGAAAACAAATCTCTTTCCAAGTTAGAGAACTTTATCAGATTTATCTCTCATTGTCAGATCAGCACACAGGAAACAAATGAAGTCTGCAGCGTGATTCAGATCAGAAGGAGAGCAATTTACAGTGCTCACTGGCTTCTCGTAAACCTCATTAAAGTTTGGCACGGGATGCCAAGGAGCCATAAAGAGTCGTCCTGCTAAACATTTATATCTGCTTAGTCTCTTATTATATGTCTTCAACACAGCTTAAATAATGGCAGCCAGAGCATCTCGTGAGCAGGAAATGAGAAAGTAACACATGTTTTTGTCTCATAATCAAATATTCTTCCCTATCTTTTTCAAGTCTCCCACAGGGAGGCCAAGTACTATTTTTTGGTTTCATTTTTCCTTAAGCTGTTGCCTGAAATTTCCACTTTGTTTTAGATTTGTCACAGTCCTAAAATGGAATTAAGTGGCTTATTTATGCTCATGTCTTCTATTATTTTGGATTTGGGGCATTTCTTAATTCAGTCATGGCTATACAGTTGCTCAAATTCCCATTTATTTCAGAATTCTTGCCCATTGTGTCCTAGTGATGTGAACTCATTATGCATAGTGCTAACCTACTTATTCATGAGGTTCTCAATGTATTCGACCTAATAATACTAATAGGTGACATTTGTTGAGTATTTACTAGGCACAGGGAACCTTATGTTTATCTCACATGTAATTTAATCATCATAACCACCTGCCAGGGGTGAGTATTATATTATAATCACCTTCATTTTAGAGATGAGAAAGACAGCTCCCTTGAAACACACTACTACTTCTGCCGCTGAACAGAAGAGTTGGAAAATCCATCCTGACAGCGCCTGGTTCTCTGCACTGCTCTCCCTCTCCAGAACATTAGTTTCTAGTTCATTGAATGTAATGTCCTAGGAAATATGAGTATAACAAAGAGAGAAGAGAGGAAGAGGATTGGAAGAAAGAGGTATACCAAGCTGGTTCTACCAGTAGTGGGGCTGAGGGAATACTAGTTGCATAATCACTTCTTGTTGCATAGAATTGGCTTCTCAGGCACCTCACTAATGGACAGGGATTTGGGTGGGCCATTCAACCATTTTGATAAATAGGAAAGGACAGTCTTTCCCTATTGAAGATGAATTCTTTTGTAACTTTTTTACTCTGAAATAATTTTACATTCTCAAAAAAGTTATAAGTATAAAGAACTCCCGTATCCTTTCACTCCGAATTCCTCCATCATTAACATTTTATCATATTTGTTTTTACCATTTTCTCCCTCTATGGATACTTATTATTATTACTATTTTATGAACCATCTGGGAATAATTTGCAGACACAAAATCCCTTTGCCTCTAAATATTTATATATATGTAACCACATTATAATTGGTATAATCAGGAAATTAACACTGATTCAATGCCAGTATCTAATCTATAGACTTTATAATTTATCAGTTGTCCCAACGAACATATCTGGGGAAAGACTGTGCAGGGACCAGTCTGGGATTACAGGCTGCAGTTAGTCATCATATTTCTTTAGTCTATTTCAGTCTGGAGAAGTTTCATTTTTTTTTTTTGACATTTTTTAAAAAGAGCATAGAATGTTTGTTTTGTAGACTCTCTCTCAGTTTGAGCTTGTCTGATGTCATGACTGGATTAAAGTTATAAGCTTGGGGCAGGACTAACACTGAAGCGATGTGTCCTTCTCAGTACCTCATATTATGGGTGGCCCCTGATGTTAAGTTGTCCCATTATTGGTGATGTTAATAGGTCTCTCTACTGTAGAGTTCCACTTTTTCAATGGAGTAAAGTTAAAATTTGATTTCAGTGGCAAATTTCCTGGAAATTTGGTTCAAATCAGGTCTATCACTTAAGCAGCACAGGGTATTCTGAAAAAGCTAGCTTTCTGATTTGTAAGTCTTAGGATCAATCTGTGGAAACTGGTGATTCAACTGAGGTATTCCCTTCAGAGGGAATTAAAGTAGGTCCCATCCCCATTATCATGATCTCCAGATTGTCATTCTATTTGTACCTACCAAAGTATCTTGATATTTGGTGACTCTATAATGAGATAAATGGTTCTCAATCATCAAAATATTTGCATACAAAAGCAAAAATGATTTTTATCACAAACTCTGATTATGGGTAAGCAGAGCCATTTCTAGAGTAATTGCTCTTGGGGTGGAAAAGAAGGACGTGGTCAAATTAGGTCTCTGTTATTGTTGAATGAGCAGGTGGGTAGCCTCCTGTCTAGAAAGGAGGCCTGATTCACTGCAGCAGGATTGGGCCAAGTGGGAAGGGCTGCTATCTAAAACTGCTCCTTTGATCTAGAGTGGAGGAAGCTGAGTTTCACAGAATATTATCTCCTACAAATAAAGCAGCAAGTATAATAGTAGTGAGGAAGGAGGCAAGTGTCTAGAGAGCCAGCAGTTCAGTCCACCAGCAGCCCATCAGTTGTGTGTGCATGTGCGCGCGTGCGTGCTTGTGTGGGTCATGGAGAAATGGGAGGGTGGTAGGTAGGGCAGTGTAGATGTAGAAGAAAATTAGAACAGGAAAGAAAGAGGAGGACCCAGTCCTAAAGGAATTGGGGTACTAAGCAGATACAGGAACTACGGACTCCAGCTCCCCAGAAAAAAACCCAGAAGATTGCAGAATCAGGATACAAGATCAGGTCTGGGCTGGCACCAAGAATGACTTGAAGGAGGCTCCATGGCTGGTGCTAGAGAACTAGTTGCACTTTCAGCCTAACATCTGGACTGGTCTGAGAGACTGAAGCAGAGAATCAGAGAATTCCAGGCAGGGGAGAAGTAGGGCACGTAGTCTACAGTCCAAGCTGGATGGACAGCATTTGCTGTTAAGGATTTCAGATTCACAACTGGCAATTATGCATGAACATTGGTACTCACCTCATCCAAGCTGCCTTAAAAATGCATTTTTGCTTGGGTTATTTTGGGTCAGTTTTTGAAATTTTCTCTTTCACGGTTATTCTTTGGGTACTGTCACTTATGTTCTACTGCTGCAGCTGACAAACACGTAGCATGATTTGGTCTGGACTCTATAGGCTTCCAAGTCATGTCTTAAGGCTGAGACATATGGTCTCCCTCCAATACCTCTGAGTTGGAAGAAAGTTGACACACAGAATCAAAATGCTCAGTGAAATATGTGTTTATAAAAAAGTGTCAGAGTAAAATTATTTTAGAAAACAACTGTTTTTAGAAGTCATCAGCCATTCTTATGCCTTCCATAATTCTCCATTCACTTTCAACTTTCTTTATTTCAGTCCCTTTCTTCTTCCCTGATATTTCCTACCCACTTAATTTAAGCAATGTTCTTAGCAAGCACAGCAATGAGCTGTTGTATAAATATACAATGGGGCATAATGGAAATGTCTCCTAGGGTAACAGAAACCATAGAAACCCTTGTGTGTGTGTACACGTGCATATGCGCGCGTGTGTGTGTTTACACACACATGTGCGTACAAAGCTGTTTTGGGAGTTCATGCAAAGCCTTGCAGAGTTCATGCAACTGAGAAAATGAAGTCCTTCACTGTGATCACATTGCTATTCGGGTCTATTGTTGTCGTCATGATTTAACAGTCATTGCATGCCTTTTGTCCCCTGAACAGACTCTGGAACTGGATGTCAACTCCACTTAGCAGATTTATGCTTGAAATTAGATAGCAAAACCACAAGATGGGAAAAGATGAGAATACTTCCAAAACAGAAATGTTAAATATTGTATTCCCAGAAAAATTAAGTAAGGAGAAAATGAATTTGACCCAGGCAGTTAGGAATGAAGGACGTGTGAGGAAGCTTACATGTCTAGATTAGGGATGGTTTCACCTGTTTCCAAGAACGCTGGGCGGGACCGCACAGGCTGCATGATCTAACACTTCAGCCTTCCTCTGCCACAGCTCAGACCCAGTGGGGTGGAATCTTGAGGAGGAGACTCCCTGTCTTGAATAACAACAACAAGATGTCTTCTCTGTAGGTGAATGTTAAGGTGGAAATCTTACTCTACCATCTGCATAACCAGTGCAACAAAGAATCATGTCCTCAAACTGGAGGGGAAACCTTCAAAGGATATATTTTTAAGGAAAAACGGTTATTAATAATAAAGATACAGTTTTGGAGAGTAATTTTTTTCTCCTTTACAGTGTACCTGAGATCATCTTTTTTTTTTTCCTACCTCAGGCACCTTTTATTTATTTATTTATTTTTTGTGTGTGTTTTTTATTTTTTATTAAATCATAGCTGTGTACATTAATACTATCATGGGGTACAGTGTGTTGTTTCAGGCACCTTTTAAATATGAAAAGTCGCTTAATAACAAAAGTAAACTGCATGTTATTTATGGAAACTGCACAGCATTAACTTTGCTAATTACATGGTTGCTTGATTTCCCAGGACCAGATCACCTCTTATTTGTTTCCAACTGTTATGGCCACCATGTGTTTTAAGAGTAAGACAGAAATAATAAACTGCAGGTTTCCAGGGTAATCACGTGTTATTTCTGCAGTTCACATGAGGAATTTACCATGTGGGTTGGAAGGGCAAGTTATTCCAAGACTGAGTAGAATTAGCAGGACTTTCCCTGCATATATAGCTATTCCATGGGGAAATTTCAAATAGAGTTTTGGGGTCAAAAGGACCTGAGTTTAGATGCTTGGTACAACAACTTCTTGCTTAGGTGAAATCTTCTCTGTCTTTTTTTTGCAAAGGACTTCCCTGCCTCTTAATTCTCTGTAGATAAATTGGGGATAATTATGTTTAATTCTAGTGTGGGTGTGAGTCTTAAGGGAGGTGATATATATAATATGGTACTTGGCATAGGGTGAGTTGTTAATAAATGATGGTTCTTAGTTTCTTTCTGCTCCATTTTAGCCTCTTTTATTCCTGAGGACTATGTTGAACAGGCATAAAAGATAGCCAGAGGTGGGCCAGCTCCAAATCTAGGATAAGAAGCCCAAACTGGTGGGCCAAGAGCGGTGGCTCACGCCTGTAATCCTAGCACTCTGGGAGGCTAAGGTGGGTGGATTGCTTGAGCTCAGGAGTTCGAGACCAGCCTGAGCAAGAGCAAGACCCCTGTCTCTAAAAAAAATAGTGGAGTGGTGGGTGCATATAGTCCCAGCTACTCAGGAGGCTGAGGCAAGAGGATTGCTTAGCCTAAGAGTTTGAGGTTGCTATGAGCTATGACGCCATAGCACTCTACCCAGACTAATGGAGTGAGACTCTTGTCTCAAAACAAACGAACGAACAACAACAACAACAAAAAACAAAGCCCAAACTGGGCTGTGTTCTGCAAAGGGGATATGCTGTCTTATGAAAGCTACTATTTGCTCAGTTTGAACCCTCCTTCCCATCTATCCTGGGTTAGTAACCTCTTGCCATCGAATGCCTGTTAAAGAGCCAGAGCAATTTGTTCAGTGATGCATGCCTCTGCATCCCAGGTCTGAGCTTGAATAAACTCCCAACTCAATCAGTAACCTTTCACTAGTGTCTGCTAGGAATTGCAGGAATGGCTCAGTCCTTCTAGACCAGGGAAATAATTCCTGTGGTCACATCAACTGCTTGGATCTTTGAATCTATAAATTCTTTCTGTCTCTTCTTTTTTAAAGGGTTTTCTATTTGAATGCTGTTTCATTTCAAACAGCCAGTTCCATTTTGACACAGTGGAGATATGAAGCTTCCCTCCACTGACACAACTTGGCCAGAAGCCAGCAAGAGAACCTCCAGGCTATTTGGGCTGTGGGATAAGTTACAGACAGCCTGGCCTTGCCCTCTGCAGTGATCAGTTTTAGTAATAACAATCACTGGGTGTACAATTGATTGTCTGAAAATGTGAACCTTATTAATTATCCTGCATTTTTGCTTGGCTGCTAGCAAGTCTAGACCCTATTTCTTGGCATCCTTTCATCAGCTGTTTCTACTGCAAATCCCCTACAGATCTTTAACTGCCTACTTTCCTCTACTTCATTGTCTTTCTTTCAGCCACTGCCTTTGGTGTGATCTTTCACTAAACCAGAGTTTTAATATCCTTTTCAGTTATAAGGAAAAGAAACTAAGTCTCCTGAATCAGTTTCTTCCCATGCCTTTTGGTTTCCTATGTCTGTGATAGCCTAGATAACCCATTACTGAGAGGTAGGTTGTGTGTTTCTAGGCTCCCAAATCAATTTGATAGGCTCTGTTTGAACCTGAAGTGGCCAGGCCCTTGGTGGCATTGGAGACACAGATGAACTAGCCTCCTGCCCTCCAGGTGCTCACATTCCAGTTGGGAAGGTAGGCATAAAGCAAGCAAGTATGATGCAGTGGGCCGAGTGCTCTCACTAAAGCCCAAACAAAGCATCTTTGGGGGTTGTGACGTTGCCTCCATGTAGTATTTTGACTTTTTCCAGTGTACATGTCTCTGTGTATTTGGGTAGTCCAGTTTATTAATACGGGGTTCTTTTATTCTTGGAGTTTCTATTTGGATGATAAATTGTATAGTCTCCCTATTTATAGACCAAAAACCAATATATGAGGCTAGTTTAATTTTGGGGGGGGAAGTATGTTTCTGTTTATCAAGAATTCTTGAATTGCTTGGCTTTACATTAGTGATTCAGGCAGGGGGGTATCCTGATCTGGTTCATCACTTCCACCAACAATTGCATCAAATGCAAAGTGACAAATATAAGGTATTTTTTTCAGTGACTAATTTAAATAATAGTATGCATCTCTAAAGGCACTGTCCCCTCACCCATTTGAATTTTAAAATAACTCTTGCAGAGTTGACTAATGTCAATATCTGAAAAAAGCATGCAAATCTAGGCTTTATTGCTCTAAATCCCTTGTACCATTCTGCCTTAGGATAGTGGATGCTAAAGAGAATTGCTTGCAATTATTCCTTACAGTTTAGCGCTAATGTAAAGGTGAAAGCAATTTTTGATAATGGGGAACTCTAGATCTGAATTCTCTGTGATTCCAAAGGATATAAGTTCAAGTTGGTATATACCTGAAAGACTGAATTGATTCTATAGGACAAACTTGAATTCAGCTATTCATTCCTTCATCCATCCCTGAATGGATAGATTCCACGCTTCCTGAGCACTTACTGTGTGTTGGCCGATCTAGTAGGCACATAGGAGACAGTGATCATCTACACTGACATCTCCCTGCCCCCATGGAACTTAGAGAGTACAGCCTCAAAAAGTGATTTTAATTTTATCCATCTGCTTGGTGCCTTTTCTCTAAATCAGTGATGTCAGCACCTGTGCCGCTGGAGTGATACGGCCGAGCGCATGAGTCTCACGCAGAAAGAGATGAGTGCACCAACCCGGGAACCCCCCACACTTATATTCCCATCTCGCCTTGCCCCTTACGCTGACTTCCTTTTTGAACTCAGCCCACTTGCCCCCCGAGTGACTAAACGGCCTTGTTGCCCACATTGGACTCCATTTTCCTTTTGGTCACGTCTTGGAAGAACCTCTCAGAGGGGATCTTAGGTGTATGAAAAATTTTAAAGATCGTTAATTTATTTTTGAAAGAAGTTCAAAGCATAGTAAGTATATATATTTTTTAACTTTTTATTTGAGCAACATAATTTAAGTGTGCTGGGGAAGTTTAATTATAGGTTCAAGTGTGCTGTGAGATAAAAAGTTAAAAAACACTTAAACGTTGGTACCCCAAGTATGGTCTCAATGCCTCATTCCTCAATTAATGTCATCTGGAAGCCCACTGTAAAGTGAATTAGAATCTGCATTTTCAAGCGAT
Organism: Otolemur garnettii; assembly: GCF_000181295.1. Lineage (NCBI taxonomy): Eukaryota > Metazoa > Chordata > Mammalia > Primates > Galagidae > Otolemur > Otolemur garnettii. The sequence goes on from NW_003852397.1 coordinate 20,973,954, forward strand.
CTTCAGGTGATCTGAGCAGATTCTGATTCAGTGGTTTGAGGGGTTTCACATGTAACAAGCTCCAGATGATGCCAATGCTGCTTGTCTATGGAGCACTCTTTGAGCAGTAAGGAACAGCTGGACCAGTTTTACAAACTGTAGTTGCAGCCTACCAGTGGATCATGAAATCAAGATAGTGGGTTATGACCAGCACATTGAAAACTATTTTTAAATAGGACAGAGTAGAAAAAAAATTCAGAGTGCACATGTCATGAAATTATTGTTCCAGGAGACTTGAATCAGCCTTTTGTACACACACTTGCAGATATATAAATACTACGTCTTGATGAATATGTTGCTTAACATGGGTCTCAGGTGGTACAGTTTGAAAGTTACTGCTCTAGGAAAAAAGTTACTGCTTATCTAGGCACAGAATGAAGTCCTCAGAGGTGACTCCAGTCTAGAATAGAGAGACCAAAGGGATTCTGTTAATACTAGAACCATCTGGAATCCTGATAAAGCCATCTAGAAAAAAAAAATAGTGGTGTTAAGATCATGGTGTCAATTTGTGTGTTGATTAGATAATGAGATACTCATGATTGGAAATGTGTGTCAGTTGGTATTAGGTTTTTGCATGACCCAGTATGTATTTTGGACTCCTTGAAGGCAGGCCCTATTTGTTACACTTACAGGCTGAAACAGTGTTGTCCCACAGTAGGAGTTTTCTTTTTCTTTTTTTCTGAGACGGAGTCTCACTGTGTTACCCTTTGGTAGAGTGTGGTGGCATCACAGCTCACAGCAACCTCAAACTCTTGGGCTTAAGCGATTCTCTTGCCTCGGCCTCCCAAGTCGCTGGGCCTTCAGGCGTCCACCACAATGCATGGCTATTTTTTGGTTGTTGTTGTCATTGTTGTTTAGTAGGCCTGGGCCGTATTTGAACCCACCAGCCCCAGTGCATGTGGTCGGTGCCCTAACCACTAAGCTATGGGCACTCAGCCCCACAGTAGGAGTTTTCACAGCATACTGTGACTTTTTCTATCATTTATCCTATTCAACATACCTTATGCTGCAATTGAGGTTTTTCCCCTTGGGGAACCGTGTCTTACTTATCTATGTTCCTTTCTATATTCAATACCTAGAATATGGCAGATACTTAGGAATTCATTCATCTTCTCTGTTATGCTGCAAGGAGGAATTTCTCTCGGCTGTGCTCCAACAGTGCTAGAAGGCACACAGATGAACAGCATTGTCAAAGAGCAAACTTATGCAAAACAAATTTGCAGTGGACCAAATGGTTTCCAATGTACAGAGCTAGATGGTCACCCTGGGTGCCAAGTTTTATGCTGTATTGTTTTCCATTTCCATTATTTAAATTTAAGTTTTTCTCTTAAAATTATGTGCTTAGCCCTAGCATTCCCACCTTCGAGCCTTTCTTGCTCCATGTCTTTTTCTTCCCCATGCCATGCTTCCTAATTCACTGAGGGGCTGAGCTGTACTAACACAGCCTAAACCCCCACCTCCCACCACCCTTCAGGAGGATGTCAGCTGTATTTCTGCATGGCGAGGATTCCTCCATGGCGGAAGGCTTCCTTCCCTACCATCCCACTTCTCAACCTCTCCCACCTCCATGATTGCTGGCTCCAGGCAGCTGTTTTTAGTATTAACTGCCTGCCCTGTGGTTCTCAGCTATGCTTGCACGTATAATCACCTGGGGGAGATTTTAATATTCCCCTAGTCCAGTTTGTACTCCAAATTAACAAAGACAGAACCTCTGGGGGCGAGACACAGGCATTAGTAGTTTTAAAGCTTCTCAGATGATTCTGATGAATAGTGGAGATCGTAGACAACTGCTCCAGGGGTCCTCAAACTTTTTAAACAGGGAGCCAGTTCACTGTCCCTCAGACTTGGAGGGCCAGACTGCGGGCCCCGGGATGAGTTGGCTGCTAAGTAGGACAGGCAGCGGTGGCAAAAACACCTGGTGGGCCAGATAAATGTCCTTGGAGGGCCGCATGTGGCCTGAGGGCTGTAATTTGAGGACGCCCAGAGAGAACACAGCCTGCTGACCTTTGAAAGGTAGGGAATGTCTTCAGCCTCAGAGTGTGTTCACGTCTCTTCTAGTCCGTATGGGTCTTGCCCAAATCTGCAAATATTTACATTTTTGTTTAATCTAAGAGTATACAGTTAAAATGTACTTGTTACATAAGAGGAGAAAGCATTAGACCATCACTTGTATCACCTGTGTGGTTGTTAAGCTATTGTTTCTATGTCAAAAACAACTTTTGTGTATTCTCCTTTGTGACTGTGGGTCTGGGGCTTTCCGAAGGACCATTCTTCTTAGCCATCTGCCTCTTTGAAAGCACTAAAGAAGGACCTCAAAGGTGCGAGGGAGGAGGTCTTGCTTGCTCCTGTATACTTCCTGCCATATTAGTGATTTTCCAAATTGGAATGGCAGGGAACTGTCTAGATTTTGGGGGGGGGTACTCCCAGAATTAGTCTTATTGTACCCCCTGAGAGGTACCAACAGCAGTGAAGTGCAGGTCCCCGGTCTGGGCTCCTCCATGATTCTAGGTTGCCATAATCTTTTGTCCTTATTACCTGTGTTATCTTAGCGTCTCTCCTTTCTTTCTTTCATCTTCCAAGACTGTCCAACTGGTTTCCTATGCTAAATTACTATATGGGGATATCTGTTCTCTTTTTTGCACCCAACTTACACAGTGCCTTACTTCAGATTAGTCTTCAGATTACACAGATGTAACAAGGTGGGCTTTCTAGGAAGACAAAACCCAAGAAGTCTCAGGTAGTTTTATCTCTACTTGGAGCAATGGAAGTGTGCTGAAAAATCTTCTAAGTGGACAAGTGTTAGGAAAAGATGCTTGAATGAAGAGGTTGACAGACATGGGGGATGACAGTACACTGGATACAAATTTTATTATTTTCATAATTTTGTCTGCCTTAGACGAGAAACTCTAATAATTTGAATCAGAGAGAAGCAAGAAAGAATCCATAGTAAACCACAGGAATATTTATTAGTAATACAAACCTTTTGACCAGGCATGGTGGCTTGTGCCTATAATCCTACTATTCTGGGAGGCCTAGGTGAGGGGATCCCCTGAGCTTAGGAGTTCGAGACCAGCCCTATCAAGAGCAAGACCTGTCTCTACTAAAAATACAAAAACTAGTCAGACATTGTGGCTTATGGCAGGAGCCTATAGTTCTAGCTACTGGGAAGGCTGAGGCAAAAGGTTCTCTTGAGCATAAGAGTTTGAGGTTGCTATGAGTTATGACTGCCATGGCACTCTACCCCAGGCAACAGAGTGAGACTCTCAAAAAAAAATATATATATATATAAACTTTCTGGTCACATCCCTCCTCCTCTTCCTATAAGTCCATAGTTCTTAATTATTTTTCCGCATTTGGTGGCTTTGCCTTTAATAATAGGATAGTATGAATACTTAATCTTCTTTGTGGTATGGGATTTACTACTCTTACTGCCAACATTAGCACACCTGTTCCTTTATAACTTGTAGATATAAGTCTCATTAAGGAAACATTTAAGTTTGTCTTCTCAGCATTGTCCACTTTGGTCAGCAGTATTTTAACTCTAAAACTAGGGGTGGTTCCATTTGATCCAAGTGTCCCTACCATATCGAATATATTTAACTTTACAAATAATTTTATATAAGTGATCAGTTGAACAATGTATTGTGATGAGTAGATTTTGGACATTCATGAGGAAGAATTATATTCACACACCATTTTCCTAGAGTTCTTCACTCTCTTGACATTTTACTATAATTTTCTTCTTGGAGTTATTTTGTGCTAAAAATCAAAAAAGTTTTTAGTCATCTTCTGAGAATGTATATGTAGCAATGTAAAGAAAAACCAAGCCTTGCTTAGATGAATGAAGCACCTAGAATCAACTGATGGCCTAGGGGTTTAGCCCTAGTTCAGAATTCAAATCAGTGTGCCAAACAATTATAATACAAAGGTGGATTTCTGGGGGTTACTTTTATACATTTTATTTTTGTATCCTTGTTAAAGAAGTGAGATAACTATTGGCCAGTATATTTAGGAGAGATTAATATTAATTAATCTTGAATTAATTAATATTAATATGGATCCTCTGCTATGAATTATACATCTCCTGGTCTCCAATGACATCTATAGTTCTTGCTTCTGATAAATTATTATTAACTCCAGAGTAATTTGAGTCCTAGAATCTGTGGAATTGGCTGAACAATACTACAGATCTTTATTCCTAGTTCAAAGAATCTCATCAGCTTTTCTCTGATAATTCTGTTTCTCTGTGGAATCTCTCTGTGTTGGAAGGGATGTTTGTACCCTCTTTGGTAGGAGAGGCACTTCCTGTTTGTCATTTCAAAATGGCTTCCCTGTTGTATGAGAACAATCAGGGAACAATGATCCTTCCCTCACCTGGAACTGGTAAGTTAAACAATATTGGGGATTGTCAGGTTTACTCTTACACTGATTGTATTAGTGGGATTGAGTGCATTTGTGTGACTAGATTTTTAATTGAACTCTTCATTCTGACCCAGGATTATTCAGTAGAATCCCAGAACCATTCACTAATTTAAAATGAATATGGATGGCTAATTGTAACTCAGCCCTCTGACTGGGAAAACAAACAAACAATGAAAAGGCAATGAAACCTTCAAAATGTATATCACCAGAAAGGACCAAATAGCAGAAATATCACTGTAAATGGAGTCAGGAAATGTGGATTCTAGTCAAAGCACTGCCACTAGTGGATACTAGGTTCTACTTTACCACTCTGAACCTTAGTTTCCTCTTCTGTAAAGTAAAACCTAAGTTATAATAAGCATTTTGTCTACATTGCAGACAATGAGTTCTAACAGAGTCTGGAAATTTCCCCAAGTCTTCTCTGTTCAGGTGGATTTTCTGGAAAAGTGCTTCATTTTCAGGGCATGTGACTATTGAGTTATCTTTATATTCTGCTGTTGTCAGTAGATTTGTCATAAATGTTTCCCGAGAGTCTCTCTCTTCAAGAGATTCAGGCTCCAGTTAAGTTCATCCCAATTAAAAATAGAACCCTGAGATGCAGCAGCTGTGGCACCTCTTAAACCTCTTCAAATAACATTGAACGATTAAGTGCCTGCTACTGTGGAGATAGTGTCCACAAAACCAGCAGCAGGCCCTCTCAGGAAACGATAACATTGTAAGTAGCTGTCACTCCTTAGTCATTTCTAGTAGTTCTGGAGATGTTGCTTTATCTTCCAAAAGTTCTAAAAGTTCCTGGGCAAAAACCGTACATATTCTATATTATTAAAAAAAAAAACGCTTCCCACAACAAACAGAAAATCCTCCAAAACAAAACCAAACAGGCACACACAATCCTAATGAAGTCTGTTATCTGAATAAGGCTTATAGTTTCCTAATCATTCTGTCTGTTCGCTTTGGGTGAAGGGCTGATGAAGTGATATAATTTGGAAAATAATTATTACTTTCTAGGGAATCAATTTTTTCTTCCTATTTCTTAAATAAATGACTAGCTTTCAAATACATGACCAAAGAATTGAATTCAGCTTGAATGGATTGTTTTTCAACATCTTTCTTTTGTTTTTTTTTTTTAAGAGAGTTTAAAAACAAACTTTTCTTATCCTCTCCATAACAGAAATTCCAACTATTAAGAAATTATATGTGAAAAATTATGGAAGTCACTAACGCTCAGAAGGAGATCTCTTTATTGTATTTCAACAGCTGTTCACTGTGAAGACATTTCTTTTCCGCTTTCTTAAAGCTAAATTGCACATATCACCATTCATTAATAAGCAGAATGACAAGTATTTAGGCTAACAAATCTCTTTTATAAACATTTCCTTGGCTAGGTAGGATTTTTATATACTTTTCCAAAGGGCCAAGTTGACAGACAAGGACTTTTGCTTTATTTCCACAAAGCTCTGCATCCAAATCCCTAGGTCAAATTATATGCCATTTACTTCCTAGTTTTAGTCCTGTGATCCCTCTGAAGGCTGACCCAAGAGAGGCCTTTTTGATGGGACTTTTAGCACAGCCATTAGTCACTAGATAAACACATGAACTGGGGCCATTTGCAAAGTGAAATCTCCCCAGGTAGAGGCTTACCCTTTACAAAAAAAGCAGGTCCAATTTTCTTTAAAAGCTCATGGCTGCCTATGGGATATGATTTGAGAACTCTCAAACCTTTTGTCCCCAATACTTTTCCTTCTGAGCTCACATTTTATAATGTATTACTCTGTGGATTAAATCTGGCCTTTCCAGGCCATTTCTTAAAAAGTAGCCATATCCCTAAGAAGGGTCCTTATGCTTTAGTGTGCTTGACTTTATATGATCCTTTCTTCTTGACACACACAAAAAAAACATAGAGTAGAACAAGTGAACTGGGTGGCTGGCAGGGAAAGGGTATTGTAAGAAGAGAACTAATGCATGGAATGGAAGGTGAGGTGCCAATGAGTCACTGAGATTCAGCCTCATTCTCTATCAGAGGTTCTGAATTTTGGAGTGAGGATTCAATGTGCCTATGGACTTTTGGAATACCCCCATGAAATACCACTTGAGCATGTCATTCTGGAAAAACAAATTGGGAATATTTATCAAGGGGATAAAGTGTATATGAGGGTGATCTGGAAAGTATCCAGCCATGTGTATCTCTATTTTTTCATATTACATGGCTGAATATTTTTTGGATAGTCTTCATACAAATACTTAAAACCAATAATTTGAATCACAGGAGAATTCCTAAAAAAAAAAAAAAAAAAAATCAACGATCAAATTTCAACCCAAAGATGTTCATTGGGATAATGTTTATAACAGGAAAAATATTAGAACAAGTTAAATGTTTATTAATAGGGAAATGAATACTATGGAAATGAATTTATGATATGTAAGTGACTAAAATAATATACATAATATGTTAGTAATGTGATCTTAAGTTTATAACACATAAATAGGTTAAATAAAGGAATTTTAATAGTGGCTATCCAGAGATAGTTGTTATCTTTATTCCTTTTTGTATTTTCTAAATTTTTCACAATGGTAACTTATTACTTTTAGATACAAAAAATGTTATTAAAAATTTATCCAAGAGCAAAAGTTCCTGTCTATGTTAAAAACCTAAAATATGGGTGTCCTCTAAGGAGGCTAACTGTTGCTATATAGCAATTTCCTAGCGGATAATTAAAGATCTGTCAGACTTTCCCTTATGTACGGGTTCTTTATGTTCAAGGGCTGTAACTTGACATAAAATGTCTACATAGGATGAAATTTGGCACCTGATGTTTGATTTTGGATAGTATTTTAGCTTGCTGTGTCCAAATTTGAGATGAAAACAAGTTGGATGGAGGTTAGCATTAAGAAATGTTTTCTAAGCTTTCCCTCTGGAACTGGAGAACAGCAGAAACACACTGGAAAGGAAGCCTGTCCCAGCCCAAAGGTGTATTTAACAGTTCCATCTATTCACTGGACATGGACCAGGGCCATGGAACTTTTCCCCTAAGTTTGGTTTCTTCACATGTTTCAGACACATCTGACATTAACGGAAGAGCAAGTGCAAGTCTGGTATCATTTTGGTGATCTTTCCTCCACCTGGATGCATCCTATACCTTCCTGGTCAGGTTCTTTACACCTATATTAAATAATAGCTCTTCTCTGAAACCTCTACTGTTGCTTTCAACAGGCATGATCTACCCCTCCTTTGAATGTCAACGGCACATGTGTTTTATATTAACTCTATTAAAAATTGTCAATTTCTTATGCTCAAGGCTTGCTGTGTCTTATTCACCTTTATAATTCCCATGCTTTGCCCATCTAGTCGGAATGAATTTATTTATTTAATGAGTCAGATACTAGGTTGGTTGGCCCAGAGTCTGACTTGTTCCCCATGTCACGTAATTTAGATATGATGCTCATCTATTAGCTCCCCAAATCAATACAAGTGTGGCAATTTTTCAAAACTTCTAGATGAAATATATTTCTAGAATAAACAATTTGGAAAGTAAAAACAGGGAGCACAGAGCTGCAAACTTATCAGGGCTCTCCACTGTGGTTTACTTTAGTAGTGTGGAAGAATAATCTGTGTCGTAAAGAACTGGGTTTGAACCCAATCTGGCAATTATTGGCCATGGGATTTGGGGTTAATGATCTATCTTCTTCACACCCCAGTCTCCTGATTCACAAAATGTGGGATTAGTTAATTAATGGCTGTCTCCTAGTGCTGCTCTGAGGTTTATATTCAATGATGCATGTAAGCACTTAGCACGGTGTCTGGCACACAGATTTAAGTCTCTATAGTCATGAGAGCAGAGCATCCATCATATTCAAGGTAATTTATGTCCTCTTGGAGAGTCAGACTTATGCCCACTAGACTTTGCAGGGTAATTTCTGGGTCTATTACTCTGAAATCACCAATCTATTCCCATAACATTGCCCTCCTCCCTACAAATAGCTCCTTTGAAAATTTTGAGTGAATTTCTACAGGAAGACAGTATTTGGCTATAAGTATGTAACCTATGAATCTTTGACATAATCAAAGCATAACTTACTAATATAGTGGGCTCCAGGACTAAACCACTTAGCTTAAAAGTTGTGCTGCCAGACTTTATCTCTATTTTGCTGAGTTTTCTTATCTAGAATGTGGTATGATAATCACAATATTTTCCTTGTAGACTTGCTTTGAGTATCAAATGAGCTAATGTCTACCAAGCACTTCCAACAGTGCCTGGCACATAGTAAGCAACCAAAGCTAGCAGCTCCCAATAACTTGATGTAAAAGCTGGAATTCTGAAAGGACTACGTTGAGCCAAAGTATTTCAATAATTAAATGAAGCTTCTCTTGTAGAGCTGCAGCCATCTTTGGGGGGCAGAAAGGAAGTGTACGATTTGAAGGTGACTTACAGTGGTTCAGATTTGTTAATAGCGTAAGTCAAGGAACATGGTGTGCTTGAAAAAGTTGCCAGACACCGAAAGAGATAAGGAGCAGTTGTGTGAGTAGTTACAGACTTGATGACTCCCAGCAAAGAGGCAAAGGAAGTGATGGCTCAGTCTAAGAAATCTTGTCCTTCAAGCTGATACCACTGGATTATTTTTCAGATGCTTCTGACCATATAAAGAAACACACAAATAGTCTCGCTAGTGGAATATCTTTATTTTCTGACATAATTCTGATGTCTATTCACAACATAAGTATTTAACTTAATATCATAGAAATGAAATGGCACGGGTGAGTATATAACCCAAATCCCAAATTTTCTGATATTAAGAAATAAAGGAAATGTCTAATTCACTCTGGATACCTGATATATATTTTACAAACCAGTCATACTGACATTTCAGGGACTTTCTTCTTGTACCTAGCCCTTTAATTTCTTATATTGGATCTCTTCTGATTTATTAGTTTTTTTCTTTTGTTGTTATTCTTCTTTCTCTATTATTTTCCATCTCTTGTTTCTTACTCTTTTTGAGTTTTTAAAAAACTTTTCATCTTCTAATCTTTTCATTGAATAGCTTTAAGTTTGTAATTTAACAGATAAGTCACTTAGGTTTTAAGTTCTTTTCTGTTCCTTGTGCTGTTTTTCCTCTGAGTTTCTATGCAGTTTTTTGTTTGTTTGTTTTTTGAATTTGGTTTCTGCATTTTATGTTAAGGGACCTCCTCAAATGTCTGGTTGTCCATTTGTAATTGTAAATGATGCACTAAAAATGTATTGCAATGTGCTTCACAGAAGATTAAGAAAAGAGGAAGTCAGATTTATCATGAAAGGGGGACCCCCAAATGTTAGAGTCTTAGTTTTTTTCTAAGGGTCCATCAGTTTCTCGGGAGAGGGATTTTAGGCTGTCTAGATAGTATAAGGTTGGATGCCAGTAACCTCAAAGCTGAATGTGGGCGTGGAGTAGGGGTGCCCCACTGTTCAGCACACAGAGTTTCATTTAATTGCCCTCTATTTTCAGTACAGGTGTCAGATGCAACTTCTCTTTGTTTCTACACCCTCTGCTGTCTCACTGCAGTTGTTTTCACTGAACACTTGGAGTCTCTTTTCTTATCCTTAAGTCTGGCCTGGCTTGGGACTTTACTTTGGACAACAGAACATGATAGGACTGGGAGTGTATCACTTCCAAGCTTAGGCCTCCTGCATTTTTGCCTGTTCCCTCATGTCTGTCACCAGTGTGAGGCATTTGGAGCTCTTCTGCCAGAAGATGCAAGGCTTTTGGACCAGAGTCACCCTCACTACCCTAGCCAAAGCCAATCTAGATCAGCCAGCCAATTTCTCAGCCTTTGGGCATGTCCAGCCAAGATCAGTCTTCCAGACAATCTTCAGCTACTACCATATTCATAGGCAGTACATTTTTGTTACTGAATACCACTGTGGTTATGTGGTTGTTTGTTACAAAGCATTATTACCATAACAGATAACTACAGGGTTTCATCCCTATCCTCATGGCTGTAAACCTCTTTAGAAATTAACTTCCTCTCTTCTGCCCAGATTGGGGAACAGAAATAACCAAGCTGTGTGGGGTAGAAGATGAAGACATCAAACTGCCCTTTATATTAATCTTTAACCAATACTTTTCTGAGTCATACCCTAGACCCCACACTCAGAAGTCTCTGCAGTGACAATTCCTGAGCTTTTCCAGGACTCTGTGGCATGAGTGGGGTTGCTTCTTTTCCAATCTCCTTCTGTAGGTACTAGGTTTGACCTTCCCCTGCTGACTAAGTCTGTGCCCAGCCACTTTCCGGTTTCTGAGGTTTTGTTGCTCACTTGGCTTTGCTTTGATTTCCTTCTTGGTGCCCTTCATTCTTGGGGTGTGGGCTCTTTAATTGGTTTCCGGTCATATAGAGATTTTAGGAGGAAGTGGGGCCAAATGTGTGCTTTAATATTCTGTGCTTAGCCAGGAATATCTCCATTTTAAAATTTTTCTCCCTGATTCTAAATCTTTTTCTTACCCCCTATAAATGTTCATGTGGTGGGTGTGACTTAACTTCAGGGTATTACATGACATGATTTTCTGAATAATTTACTATAATAATAATTGGCTCCATATCAATGCTTTCTCTATTTCTTAAATATCATATATTAATTTATTCCTTAGATATTTACAAAGGTCTACTATGGGTCATGTATTGTAGCAGCACTGGTGAAACAGTGGTGAACACAATAGTCATAGTTATTCTCCTTAAAAAAATTTGCAACATAGTAGTCTACCATATAGTTTTCCCTAAGTCCTGCTTTTTGTCTTGTTTTAGTAAATGTTATTGAGAACAGAATCACATAGTTGTCAGTTTAAATGTTGGGCAGTAACTTACCCTTCTTTAGGTTTTAGGATCTTCAGGGTAGTGTGAAGTAATAAAAAGTTAGAATAGCTTGTCACCATTTCAAAATCAAGATCACACTCTTATTTCCCCCTAATACACATGTGAGTACATTCCAATTTCTATCTTTCTTTGAAAAATCAAAAGGCATTGCAACATGGGAGCACTTTTTTATATGACACTGAGTGGAATTTAATAGGCACTGGCCTCTTTAGATGGGCGTGGTCTGTATCACTTCCTGAGGGCCCCACCACTTCCTGTTGTAGCAGATCTGGCTGTTTTATACATTTATGTTATCTGTCTGGCCTCAGTGGGCATTTAAGTTTTCCATCTGCTCTAGAGATAGGAAGTTGGGGTGTTATCTTAAAAATAATTTTTGGTTAACCTGTAACTTTCAAAGACATGAGACATTCTATTTCTTTCCCCAGATATTATTGATCAGATATCCATAAATACGAATGTATTTACTCATGTATACAGTAATATACTTTAAATGTATTTTACTATTTTGTTTCACCACTACTTGTTAATGACTAAGTTACAGATTTTGAACTAGCTTTGGCCTTGTTAGGCATTTCATTCTGTGAAATCCCTTATTAACCTATTTCTGGCCCTTTGTGCCAGATCCCTGTCTCCAATTTTCCAGTTTACAGCTTCTGCCCTTTTTCTACTTTGACCCAGTCTCCACATCGTCCTGAACCCATGGCTCCATGTACTAAACCCCACGTTCTCCCTCTAGAAACAATGTTCACATTTGCTCTCCCTGGTGTTTTGGCTGTGGGGATCCCTTAAAAATCTCAGTCTGGTTCATTTTTTGAGTTGCACATGCTTCCCATTAACCTTGGTGGGTCAACAGAACTGTGCCCTGCCCCTATATCTCTGCAGGCTCATGGCTGTTTCAGTTCTGCTTACCCCATCCCTCTGGAGATCCAAAAAGGGGGCTCAGATGTCCTGTAACCGTAAGGTCCTGTGATATTATCAAATTGAGAAGAACTCTTGAGATATTACAATTGATTGGAATGCTTGAACTTTCCACTCATGGAAACCTATATACAAAGTTCATAGGTTTTCCCTCTCCATATAAATGTTCCTCTCTTCCTTAAGATAAAAAGAAATTTCTGTTCCTCAGATGCTACCTGGTGCCCTTGTATTTTACCTAATTTTTTAAAGAGACATGAGGCTAAGAAAAAGCAAAAGTAATCCTAGGGTGTTGTAGTAGGTGGACAATATTAGAAGGATGTTGATAGCTGGTCCTCTTCTCTGTGATGTTTGGTACACTTCTGAGGATTGTGTTTTGACCTATAAACCACCAAAGGAGGGAGATGCAGGTAAACTAGAGGATACAATACAGAGAGCCTTCAGGATAGACTGTGGGAACCCATGGGAGATGTGATTGCAACGTCTGGGAAGAATATAGTTAGAGGAGGGCAGACCTGGAGGTGGTTTGAGTTTCGGTAAGGAACGTAACTTGCATCAGAACTATCAAAGTGTCATGTGGAAGAGAAAGCACAGGATTCCAAAGAACTGAATTTGGCTCAATGTGCAGGAACCCCTGGAAAAATACATTTGGGTTCTTTTTTTTCTCCTCCCCTCTTTTTTTTTTTTTAAATTTAAAGAAGAGCATTTCAAATCTGAAGTTTTCTGTCCAGGGAGACTATTTTGCTCTACATAATCAAGCATAAAGTGGATGACCACTTGGTGGGGATATTGTAGAAGGGATTGACACATTGATGGGCCGATTGGACAAGATGAACTTTAAGATTTCCCTCTATCCTGACAGACTAGATTGTATGAAAATTGTCATGACAGGAGATTCCTACATATTTTAAAAATTAAAATCACACTATTGTGCATGTTTTTAGATACCCTAAAAATGAATTTATTTCTTCATATAATAATGGTAATATGAAACATTAATATGTGGAGATGTTCTGCTTATGCGTTACTCATGTAGGCAAATTATAACTGTTTATTGGTCAAGGAGCACTTCTCTGCATTGTTGTAAAAAATGTGACTTTTTTCCTCAGAAATTAATTACTCAGGGGTCAATTAAGAACATAAATAACAGCTCAAAACAAATGTCACCTAATTCTTGACCCCAATTTCAGAGTGAGAAATAATATTTCTTTCTTTTCTCTCTTCCTTCCCTTCTTCCCCATTAGTAGAGAAAAGACATATATACTCCTTTCTTTATTATCACTTAGAGTTAGGAATATGCTAAATCTGGAAAATTCCTTTAGGAGGGCCTATAATTGAATAATGCAGCCTCGTTTCCTTCACATGGGGTAAAACTCAGCTTTATTAATTTTTCTCCCCAGAGCCTTCCCTAATCGTCTCAATCTGAGTTCTTCCCATTTTCTCCTGTGTCCCTGGACCACTTGCTGTGTTTTGACTACAGCATGGTTATTTGTAAACATGTCTGTTTCCCTCAGTGGATAGCAAAAACGAATCTGTCTTGTACACTTTTGTAATCCCCACAGTACCTATTGCCCTTTCCTGCACGAAGTGATTCTCAGTAGATGTTTGTGGTTTGAAATGTTTTCAAACCACAAATAAGTTCATTCGCTTATTCACCACATATTCGGTCCAGCAGTTAATGTGATAGTGCTCATTAAATAGCCCACGTGAGACTGCAGTGAACTTACTTTGGAAGTTAAGGATTGCTACCATTGTGTGGGAGGGAGGACAAACCTGATGGCTCTGAATACGTAGGAGAATGGCAAAAAAAAAAGAAAGTGCACCTGGAAGGTTAGTCTTTTGTTTTTTGCATGATTTTTAAGTGGGGATAACTTTTCTCTTGTGGCCTGGAGCCATTGTTTTCAGAGCTTATGTGTAGTTATAAAAGAGGATGGGACACCTCGGTTTAGTCCCAGCTCTACCACCAACCAGCATGGTGGTGCCCAGCTCAGCATCAAACCTTTGTGGTCTTAGCTTCCTTACACATATCTATAAAATGGGAAAGCTAAAACTAACTGGATTTCTAGCCCCTACCAGCTGGAAGATTTCTTGATAGTAACTTTGAAAATTTCCTCTTTGACATTGTTCCCATCTCTCCACCTCTCATGATGTGTGCCATTTAAAATAAGTTCCTGAGCCTCTGTGTGACTTAGCTTCCTGTCTTATAAAATGGGGGACACCTATTTCTTAGTGCTATCATCAGGATTAAAAGAGTTGCCTCATGTCAAGTGCTGGAACAGCGTCCAATATGGAATATGCACTAACTTATAGCTGGGTCTTTGGTCTCAAGGCATTTGCACTCTTATTTGAGGTAGTGTTCTAGATATTTGGGAATGGTATGCCTTGGAAAGTAATAACTAATGCTTACCAAGGAATTCATTTCACATAAAAACCTTATATATATATGTAATATATTTTAATCCTTCATCATTATTATTTGATTTAATCCAAGAGTCAACTGAATTTCCAAGAAGTCAGATAACATGCCAGCAGGTTGCCGAGCCAGAATGTGAAGTCAGAAGGGTCTTCTGAATCTAGGGTGTATGCTCTAATATGTTTAGAGAAAAGACTGTGATAACATGTGTCTGCCAAAGAAACTTTGGGTAAAATGCAGAGGATCCCTGTGTATTTCACTAGTTTTGTTGTTAGTCTACAGTACACTTCTGATTCTCCAAAGTGGTCCATAATTTTCCAACTTACTTTGAATTTTTGACAGAGTCATGATTTAAAGCTTCAAGCATATGATTATGAGATGGTGATTCTCAACATTTACCACAATCTCCCAGAAAACCACACAACAGCCAACTCTCAGGATTTCTTCCAGGAGGGTAGAGGGATTTTTCTCCCCACATTCCACTCAACTCCATGGGAAAACATTAGCACTGACAAATAACTCTGGATGAACACTTGAATCTGAGGTGAATATGACCCTTTGCTCCTCCATATAAGGAAGCAACCATCAGAGTATTCTCCATGAATAAGTTGGAGGGACATCATTTGAACAACTTGTGTCATTGTCTATTAGCCTTCAGGAGAATTCTGCAATTATTATGCCTGCAATGGGAAGCGTTATTGCTTGGAGTCAAGTCTATCTATGTTAATATTTGTTGGTATTGATTTTTATTTTCTTTGGCAGACATGGACAAACACATTTTTGAAAAACACTTTCTGGAAAAACAAAATATATTAAAAAAAAAAAAACCAACCACAGAAAGGATAATAATAGCTTCCACATCTGAAGACAACAGACAGGCATAAAATATAAAAGAATTATTTTATCCTGGACAAGAGAATTGCTGTTACAGCAGATTTTGACCCTGTCACAGTCTGGATAACTCTAAGGTTTAAAACTTCCACCCCCACAGACCTCAGTCCACAAAGAAGATAACTGATCTGGGGCTTAGCAGTATTGGCAGTGTGGTGCATTACAGGATTTAGCTATAGAGTGTTTGCTCCCCAAGGAGAGAACTGCAGGAATTTTAAGAACTTGCATCAATTCCTCTGTGTGGAAGCAGTATGTCTAAGTATATTTCAAGTAAATCCTCAACTCAACACATAAAGCTGCAGTTACACCACGCCTTTAAAAGGAAATTAGAGTACGGGAACCAGGCCAGACTGACCCTCCTGGAGACAATCCCCCGTTCATCTCTTCAATTGCCCTGTCAGCCCCTGAGTATGTTCACCCCATCTCCCGCCCATCCCACTACCACATCAGTTTCAGGCTCTAAATTTTTCCCTTTTGGCTTCTAACAGCACAAAACAATTTAAATTATCTCTCTAGACATTGTTTCTCTAGCAAATTGATTTAAGATAGCAATGCTTTTTGTGATAAAATTTAAAACCCTGATCATCATTTTTTAAAGAAAGACTTCAAAAATGGTTTTTGAAGGGTAGATTTGCTCTGGTGGGTATAAGAGAAAAATTCAGTCTTTGAATAAATAACTATAGACCTTAGTGTTGTGGTCCCCAACACCCAGGGCTGCCAACTGGTACCAGTCAGTGGCCTGTTAGGACCTGGGCCATATAGCATCTCCACCTGAGCTCTGCCTTCTGTCCTACCCACCTCCCACGCCCCACTTCTGTCCCTTCCCCTGCTGTCCATGGAAAAACTTTCTTCCTGAAACTTGACCCTGGTGCCGAAATGTTTCCAGTCTGTGGCTCTTTAGGAATCAGATCACACAGCTGGAGGTGAGCAGCAGGTGAGGAACTGAGGCTTCATCTGTATTTATAGCTACTCCCTATCACTTGCACCATTGCCTGAACTCCACCTCCTATTCTATACCCTTCCTTAGTCTTCTATGAAACCAGTCCCTGGTGAGAAAAAGGTTGGAGACTGTTACCTTAGTGGCATAGTAACTAGGTTACTTAGAAGAGGGTACATGCTAATTAAGGCAACTTAGTGGTATAATGACTTGAGTCACTTATTCCTATTGTTGATTGTTCTTCAGATGTAATCTGGGAGAGAGTACTGATAAATGACCATTTTACCTGCTTCAGTAGAGAGAGTGAGGTCCCAGTGTTTATGTGGAAAAGACAGGGCAACGATACTGTTGATGATTTCAAAAATACATAGTTAACAGTTTTTCCATTTGATAGCCACAATTTTTGATGGTTTTAGCCCTAGACACGTGTTAGAAGTAAATCACGTTGCTCGTAGAATTTCAAAATAGCATTATCATCTACATGCATGAAGTGGCACATTTTTGAAAAATACTTTAAGTTTATGTATAAACAAAGCAGAATATACTTCAAAAATATAGGGCATGTGTGGCACCAGTTCTAGGATCTGTCACTCTGGATTCATTCCTGAATTATTCAATTGCCTTTGTTCTTAGTAGATGCATTTTGAACTATTCCAAGGAAGTCAAAATGACGTGACATTATTCAAACTGTGCTTTGGTATTTCTCTTGACCTTTTGCCTATTATTTGAACTTTGGTTGAGTAAAGAGCCCCAGCATGGATATTCTGCCATTTCATAATCTGGTCCAGTCCTATATCTGTCTCAGTGCATAGCTATAATACAGTTTTATTGTGTAATGAATGCTAGTGAAGACTGTGTATTATGGGTTTGAAACAAACGCTAACTTTATTTTTGAAGAGTGAAGACTAATATACCATTTCTTCTATTTGACTAAAATTGTTCATAGTAGTATATTATAGTCTCTTCAAAATGATAATGACACCATAACTGGTTTTAATGACATTCAACATAGGAAGAAAAACTTAGAACTCAGGGTGGGTGGGGTAGAAGAATTATAGTATAAAATCCATATATTTTAGAGTTGCTTCTGCTATAGTAGGTTGGAAGAACTCAGGTATGTTTTTGGTTAGTCCAGTCCTTCAAACTATTTCTTTCAAATGTTTTCTTTCAACCAAATCTGAAACACATTTTGCCAAAATCTTTTTTCCCTTAATTTTTAAAGGCATGTGTATTTAAAGGGACATTTAATCCATATGTTTTGGCTCATTTACACTTAACTCATCAAGATATTGTTTTTAAGAGTTATTTGAGCTCCACAAAACTCATTTTATAAGTCTTTTCTTCCGTGGTACTAGGAAGTTGTGTTTTGCTGGAAACAGAAATTTAACCCACAAAATAATTAAGTTCGGATGAAAATTGAGAATGCACAAGATTTTTGAGAGCCACTAAACTTAACAAGGAAAAACATATTATTCTCTTGTAATTTTTAAGTTGCTTCTAAATACCATCAAAAAAGATGCTAAACTGGATCATCTTTTAAATCTTTATTTCCCAGTTAGATGCCCAAATACTTATTTCCCAAAATATCTTCTTTAGTGTAATGGATAAAAGCAAGGTAAAAAAAATTAGAAGCATATACAAAAACAAGTTCTAAACTTCTTTTGTGGTTGATACAGAGACATTACACTGAACTTTCAGTATGCCTTTTATCTTTCCACTAGTCTTTCCATGTAGTTCTGTTTGCCCTGCCCTTCAAAGTTTTTTCTGCTGGGTTTCAGGGAGGTGATAGCTGCTGCAGTACAGGATCTCACTGTTTCTACATTCTGAGCATCTTCATAACCCTCAGATATTTCCTACTGCATAGAGGTATAGCTGTAGGGCATTTATTAGAAATACAGTGGGATTGACCATCTCTTTAGTATTTCTCAGGAAGCTTTCTCAGAATCTGAGGACATTCCTGGAGAGAACTCAAGAGTTAATACTTGCCTTATAGAGAGCATGTATAGAGAATGTCCCATGAGTTGCGAGGGTGATAAAGCTTTTCAGATTAGCAATGACTTAATTTTAGGGAAGAATTGAATGCACTTCTGAAGCAAGTTTTGTCTGTTGAACCTCAGAATCTAATGAAAAGAACTACCCTTTCTCAAAAACAACAACAGAAATTCATCTATAACTCAAATTCACCTATATAACTGAGAATTACTTGAGCAAGATTTCTAGAGTTTAGTTGCTGAAACTCTCCTTTTTTCCCTCATGTTTGGTGGATATACGAGTAAAAATTGGCTTTATTAAAGAAAACATTGTTAAACATTTTTTGTAGTTCATAGTAAATATAAAAACACACACTACGATTAGTGAAGAAAATAGCATGAATGAGGCCTTACATATCAATAATAATATTGAATGCAAATGGACTAAATTCTTCACTTAAAAGACTTACACTAGCTGAATGGATAAAGAACAAGACTCAACTATAAGCTGCCTACAAGAAACTCACTTCACCCATAAAGACACACATAGACTGAAAAGGAAGGGATGGAAAAGATATTCTATACAAATGGAAACCTAAAAAGAGTAAGCTAGTTATATTAGATAAAATAGACATTAAGTCAAAAAATGTAAACAGAGATAAAGAAGGTCATCACATAATGATAAAGGGATAAAAAGTCAGTTCAGAAAGAGGATATAATAATATCCTCTTAAATATAGATGCATTCAACGTGTTAAAGAGCCCAAATATATAAAGTAAACATTAATAGATTTAAAGAGAGAGACAGACATCAGTACAATAACAGTAGGCAGCTATAGCACCCCACTGTCTACAACAGACATGTCATCCTGGCAGATAATTAACAAAGAAACATCACGTAGATCAAATGGAACTAACAGATACCTCTAGAATATTTCCAGTGACTGCTGCAGAATATACATTTTTCTTATCAGTACATAGAACATTCTCCAGGATAAGCCATATGTTAGGCCACAAAACAAGCCTCTGGAAGTTTGAAAAAGTCAAAATTGTAACAAGTATTTTTTCTGACCACACAGAATAAAACAAAGTATAAATAGCAAGAGGAATCTTAGAAACTGTGCAGATACATAAAACTAAACAATATACTTCTGAACATTCAATAGGTCAAGGAAGAAATTAAGAAGAAAATAACTGTATATCCTGAAACAAATGAAAATGGACACACAATATACCAGAATCTGTGAGATACAGTAAAAGCAGTACTCAGAGGGACATTTATAGCAATTAATTCCACTATCAGAAATATAGAAAGACTCCAAATAAACAACCTAGGACTTTTCAAGGAACTAGAAAAGCAAGGTAAAAGCAAACTCAAAATTAATGGAAGGTGAAAACAATTTAACTTAAACATTTGTACCTTCATATATTTTGAAATAAAAAATTAATAGAAGGAAACAGACACTAAAGACCAGAACAGAAATAGATAAAATTGAGACAAATTCCTTCCCAATTAACAAAATGAAAAGTTGTTTTCTTTTAAAAAGATAAACAAAATTGGCATGCCTTTATGCAGAGAAACTAAGAAACAAAATGATAAAAGACACATATAAATAAAATCAGAAGAAAAAGGAAGATTTCACATTAATGAATAACTAAATGCCAAAAAATTGGATAACATAGAAGAAGTGGATAAATTCCTAGACACATACCACATGCCAAGATTGGACCAGGAAGAAATACAGAGCCTGAACAGACCAATAACGAATAATGAGATTGAAGCAGTAAGAAAAAAATCATCAAAGCATTTACTGCTGAACACTATCAGAAATTTAAAGAAGAACTAGTATAAATTCTACTTAAATTTTTTTTTATTAAATCATGGCTGTGTACATTAATGCATTCATGGGGTACAATGTGCTGGTTGTATATACAATTTGAAATATTTTCATCAAACTGTTTAACATAGCCTTCATGGCATTTTCTTAGTTATTGTGTTAAGACATTTATATTCTACAT
>NW_003852397.1:20995412-21013261 GCF_000181295.1 Otolemur garnettii
AAAAAAAAAAAAAATGAGGAGGAGAGAATACTTCCAAACTTACTCTATGCAGCCAGCATTACATGATACCAAAAACAGACAAAGATACAACAAAAAGAGAAAATTACAGGCCAACATCTATGATTAATATAGATGTAAAAATCTACAAACTACTAAACTGAATTCAATAGCAAATTGAAAAGAACATTCCCCATGATCAAGTGGGATTTATCCCAGGTATGCAAGGATTTCAACATCAAATCAATACATGTGATACATCACATTAATAGAATCAAGGACAAAAAATGTATGATCATTTTAATAGATGCTGAAGAAACATTTGATAAAATTCAACATCCCTTCATGATAAAAACCTCAACAAATTTGGTATAGCAGGAACATACTTTAACACAATAAAGGCCATGTATGACAAGTTCATAACTAATATACTCAATAGAAAAAAATTGAAAGCCTTTCTACTGAGATTTGGAAAAGGACAAGGATATCAACTTTTACCACCTTATTCAATATGTTACTAGAAGTTCTAGCCAGAACAAGTAGGCAAGAGAAAGAAATAACACATATCTAAATTGGAAAGGAAGAATTCAAGTATTTCTTAATGGCAGAAAACATGATCTTATTTTTAGAAAAATCCTAATGACTTCACCAAAAGAAGTTCTTCTCTTAAGAACTGATAAATGAATTTAGTAAATTTTCAGGGTACAAAATCAACATATGAAAATCAGTAGTATTTCTATCATAATAGTAATTTGAAAATGAAATCAAGGACATAATTTCATTTACAATAGCTGCCAAAAATTTCAAATGAGTAGGAATACATTTAACCAAAAAAGGTAAATGTTCTCTATAAGGAAAATTACAAAACACTGATTGATGAAAGAATCTGAAGAGGACACATGCAAGAATGGAAAGATGTCCCATGCTCATGGATTGGAATAATTACCATTGTTAAAATGTCCAGGCTTGGCACCTATAGCACAGTGGTTACAGTGCCAGCCATGTACACCAAGTCTGGAGGGTTCAAAACTGGCCCGGGCCAGTAAACAACAATGGCAACTGCAACAAAAAAATAGCTGGGTGTTGTGGCAGACACCTGTAATCCCAGCTACTTGGGAGGCTGAGACAAGGGAATTGCTTAAGCCCAAGAGTCTGAAGTTGCTGTGAGCTGTGATCCCAGAGCACTCTACCAAGGGTGGAATAGTGAGATCTGTCTTAAAAAAAAAAGTCCATACTATCCAAAGCAAGCTGCAAAACCAACATACACAAATCAGTAGTGTTTCTGTATGCTAACAGCAATCAATCTGAAAAAGAAATCAATCTCATTTGCTAATAAAAAAAAATAGGAGTAAATTTAACCAAAGGAATGAAAGGTCTTATATGGTAAACTATAAAACTGGTGAAAGAAATTAAAGAGGAAACAAAAACAAACAAACAAAAAAAACAAACAAACAAAAAAGGAAATATGGCCTATGCTCATGGATTGGAAAAATGAATATTGTTAAAACGTTGTATACTACCCAAAGAAATTCAATGCGATTCCTTTAAAATACCAATGACATTTTTCATGGAAATAGAAAAAAGAATCCTAAAATTCTCATGGAACCACAAAAGATCCTGCATAGCTAAAACAATCCTAAGCAAAAGGAACAAAGCTGGAAGCATTATACTACATGATTTCAAGTTATACTATACACTTATAGAAATTAAAACAATGTGGTACAGTCATAAAAACAGGGGATAGGAGTGGAGGGACAAAAAACTACCTAATGCATACAATGAACACTATTTGAGTGATGGGCTTAAGCATCACAAAAGTGATCCATATAATCTAAGACATTTGTACCCCATTAATACAATGAAATTAAAAATCTCAGACATACAGACCAATTGAACAAAAGAGAATCTAGCAATAAATCCACACACAGTCAATTCATTTTTGATAAAGGCACCAAGAACATACTTGGGGAAAAGGACAGTCTCTTTTATAAATGGCACTGGCACAACTGCATATCCATATGTAGAAGAATGACACTAGATCTCTATCTTTCACCAAATACAAAAAATCAACTCAAAATAGATTAAAGACTTAAATGTACAACCTGAAACTATGAAATTGCTGACAGAAAATGTTGGGGGAATGCTACAAGACATTGTTCTAGGCAAAGATTTTTTAAATAAGATTTCAAAAGCTCTGGTAACCAAAGCAAAAACAGACAAATGGTATCACATCAAGCTAAAAGGCCTCTGCATAGCAAAGCAAACAATCAACAAAGTGAAGAGACAACTTAAAGAATAAGAGAAAATATTATGCACCTGACAAGGGGTTTATAACCAGAATATATAAGGAACTTATCAATTACCAGACTTCAAGCTGTACCGCAAGGCTATTGTAACCAAAACAACATGGTACTGGTACAGAAACTAATTCATAGACCAATAGATCAGAAGAGAAAACCCAGATATAAAATCATACTCATCTTGCCATATGATCTTTGGCAAGGCAGACAAAAACATAACTGGGGAAAAGAATCTCTATTCAATAAATGGTATTATGAAAATCAGGTAACCACACGTAGAAGACTGAAACGGATCCACACATCTTACCACTCACAAAACTAACTCATGATGGATAACAGACCTATACCTAAGGCATAAAACTATAAGAATTGTAGAAGGAAATGTTGGAAAAATTCTTATAGACATTAGCTTAGGTAAAGAATTTATGAAGAAGACCTCAAAAGCAATCACAGCAACAACAATAAATAAATGAATAAATAAATAGGACCTGCTCAAATTAAAAAAACTTCTACACAGCCAAGAAAACAATTAGAGTCTATTAGAGTGAATAGACAACCTATAGAATGGGAGAAAACATTTGCATGATACACATCTGATAAAGGGACGATAACCAGAATATACAAAGAACTCAAGCAAATCAGTAAGAAAAAATAAAACAACTCCATTAAAATGTGAGCAAAAGACATGAACAGAAACTTTTCAAAAGAAGGTAGACAAATGGCCAGACAAACATATGAAAAAATACTCAACATCTTTAATCATTAGGGTAATGTAAATCAAAACCACAATGAGATATCACCCTCAGTGAGAATATCTTTTACCAAAAAGTCCAAAAACAATGTATTCTGGCTTGAAAGCAGAGAGAAAGGAACACTTACATCCTATTGGAGGGACTGCAAACTAGTATAACCTCTGTGGAAAGTAGTATGGAGATACCTCACCTCAAAGAACTAAAAATAGACCTGCAACTTTATCCAGCAATCCCATTACTGCGTTATTTACCTAAAAGGGGGAGAAAAGACATTTTATTAAAAAAAAACACATCCATACTTGAACATTTATAGCACCATATTTCATAGTTGAAAAGATGTGGAAACAACTTACATCCATCAATACAGAAGGAGATTAATAAAATGTGGTATATGTACACCATGGAGTACTATTCAGCCATAAAAAATGGTGAACTAATACCTTTTGTAATGTTCTTGATGGAACTAGAAACCATTCTTCTAAGAGAAGTATCATAATAATGGAAAAACAAACACCACATGGAGTCACTTTTAAATTGGAACTAATCAATCAACACTTACATGCACATATGGAAATTATACTCATTGGAAATCAAGCATGTGGGGGAGGTGGAGATGATGGATAATTCACACCTATCGAGTACAATGCATACTACTTGGATAATATTGGAGTACTTATAAATTTGACTCAAATGGTAAGAAAAACCTAATTTATGTAACCAAAGTGTTTGTACCCCAGTAATATTCTGAAATTTTAAAAATTAAAACATTTAGGAAATCTTAAAAATAGTACCCAAGAACTCAAACAATGTGATAGCAAAAAAAAAAAAAAAAGAAAGAATCTGATTAAAAAATGGATAAAAGACTTAATTAGACATTTTTTGAAGACATACAAATGGTTAACAGATATATGAAAAATGATCAACACCATTATCAGGGAAATGAAAGTCAAAACCACACTGAGATGTCATGAGATGTCATCTCATCCCAGTTAGAATAGGTATTATCAAAAAGAGGAAAATAACAAATACTGATGGGGATACAGAGAAAGGGAAAGATTTGTATGCTGTTGGTGGGAATGTAAATTAGTATGGCCATTGTGTAAAACATATGGAAGTTCCTCAAATAACTAAACATAGAACTACCATATATTTCAGCAGTGTTACTGGTGGGTATACATCCAAAAGAAAGGCAGTCAATATATTGATAATATATCTATGTTTATTGTAGTGCTATTCATACTATAGCCAAGATATGGAATTAATATAAGTGTCTATCCATGGATGAATAGATGAAGAAAATGTCTTATACATGCACAAGGAATATTATTCATTCAGAAAAAAAGAATAAAATCTTGTCATTTGTAGCATCATGAATTGAACTAGAAGTCATTATATTAAATACAGAAAGATAAATATTGCATGTTCTTACTTATTGTGGGGGCTACACAAGTGGATGTTATGGAGGTAAAGAGTAAAATGTGGTTACCAAAGTCTGGGAAGGAAACAAGGAAAGGGGAGATAAAGAAAACTGGTTAATAGTCACAAAAATCCAGTTAAATATAAAGCATAGGTTCTAATATTTGATAGAATATTAAGGAAATTAAGCTAACAATCATTTATTTTATTTTCATAATAGCTAGAAGAGAGTAATTTTAATGTTCCCAATACAAAGAAAAGATAAATGAGGTGATGAATACTCCAGTTACTCTGAGTTGGTCATTATACATGGTGTACATATATCAAAATATCACATGTACATGTGTACCCTTACAATATGTACAACTATAAAATATGCCAATAAAAAATTTTAAGAAGTGTGTTATAATCAGCTGAATATCAGGTGACATAAATGAAAATTTCCAAGATTTTAAAGTTTGAACACAAATAAATTTTATTTCTAAAGACTTAGTTTTACTATAGGAAATTATTTGTTGTACAATATTGATGGAGTGTAATTGAATTTGATAGGACAGTTTTGTGTACTCATTATGTCTTTCCTTTTAGAATGACTGTGCATTATTTTGTATCAACATTACATCTAGAGAATATTAATCATTCAAAGCACACGTGGGATGGGAAACTTGTAGCCCTGAGGCCATATGTGACCCTTCTGATCTCCAACTGTGGCTCCTTGACCAAATCCTAAATTCGCAGAGCAAATCCCTTTATTGAAAGGATTTGCTCTTTAAAATTTAGATTCATTCAAAAGGGCATACTCAAGGATCCAGAAAGCCACATGTGGCCCCAGAGTCATAAGAGGTTTATATGGAATTCTTGAAAGGTTTACTATTATTTTTTAGACCATATTTGATTTAGAACAGATGTCCATTATTCCATTATTCAAATTTTTTGAAGACTCTGAAAAGTACTCAAGGGAACGTGGTTATTAGATGTTTAACATCTCTGAGAGACAAATTAAATAATATAGGAATCTTTTCTGAAAAACTATTAATTTAGTTTTAATTTTGAATAATAATTTTTAATTTGTTTTTTTCATAATGAACCTGTTTCTTTGACACTAATTTATGGCTTGTTTCCAACTAGTGATGTTGTTGGAAAAATTACATATTTAGTAATGTATGTGTATGTGTGATATATATATATGTATAAAAATTTAAGACTATTAAACCTTGATATATACCTTCTCAAGTTTTGGGTTTAGTTGTCTTAAATTTTATTTATTGAAATTTAACAACTTTTTTCTTTGTTTGATAAATAATATTTTACATATTTATTGGGTACATGTGAGTATTCATTACATACGTAGGATAACAAATGACCATGTCAGGGGAGCATATTAACCCAGGAAACAGCAAAGCATAAGTAATAGCAAGGTTAATACTATGGATGTATATTTCCTGGTTTATTTTCCTGATGCCATTTTTGAATTAAGTAATAATTTAAAGTTCAAAAAATTGTATGAAATTATTCAAATAAATGTAGAACTATTAGAATTTATTTCTTACATATTTTAAATTTTGTTTATTGATTTTTAAAAATTTCTTATAGCATAATTGTGTACACTAATGCAATCATGGAGTACAGTGTGCTGTTTCCATATACATTTTGAAATACTCTCATCAAACTGGTTAACATAACCTTCATGTCATTTTCTTAGTTATTGAGTTAAAATGTTCATACTCTGCTTTTAGAAAGATTCACTTGTACCCTTGTAAGATAAACCATAGAGGTGACCCCACCAATCACCCTCCCTCCCCTATCCACCCCCTTCACCTCCCCTCTCCCACCCCCTTCCCATATTCTAAGGCTATAATTATGTAATGACATTCCTGTAAAAGCTATGAATTTGTTTCAAAGTAGGGCTGTGTACATTGGATACTTTTTCTTCCATTCTTGAGATACTTTGCTAAGAGGAACATTTTCTTTTTTATTTATTTATTTATTTATTTATTTATTTATTTTTATTATTTTTAGACGGAGCCTCAAGCTATCCCCCTGGGTAGAGTGCCATGGCATCACGCTCACAGCAACCTCCAACTCCTGGGCTCAAGGGAGTCTCCTGCCTCAGCCTCCCAAGTAGCTGGGACTACAGGCGCCCGCCACAACGTCTGGCCATATTTTTTGGTTGCAGCCATCATTGTTGTTTGGTGGGCCGGGCTGGGGATTCGAACCGCCACCTTAGGTGTATGTAGCTGGCGCCTTAGCCACTTGAGCCACAGGCGCCGAGCCAGAAGAACATTTTCTAATTCCATCTATATAAACATGAAGGAGGTAAAGTCTCCGTCTTTCTTTAGGGCTACTTAGTATTCCATGGTGTACATGTACGACAATTTATTGATCCATTCGTGGGTTGATGGGCATTTGGGTTTCTTCCGTGACCTAGCAATTATGAATTGGGCTGCAATGAACATTCTGATACAAATTGTTCATTGATTTTTAATAGCAAAACTAATAAATATATCTAGGCTATAAAACAAAATTTTACCCATATGGCTACAGTTTCTTTTAATTATTACCATTAATTCTGACCCTTTTCTTGAGATGTAGTAGCAATGTTTAATTTAATGTTTCTTTTCAGAGCATTTTGTTTTATTTATGTAAGAAATATTTATAGACAGACTATCCATAGCAGAATTTTTTTGACATGCATGTTTTAAAATGTAAATTATATTTTAATATATGTACTATTCTAAAACTTCTATTTTCTAGAACCTGTTCATTTGCTAAAGTTTCTAATATAGTCTAACAATTTGTAAATTTATTTACTTAAATTTTTTGGGGGGTATATTATTGTATCATTTGCATATAATGAAAATTTTATCTTTTTCTCTGATTCTTTTATCTCATTTTTTTCTTTTCTTAGACACAGATAGTGAATAAGCACTGGATGGATAATAATAGTATCTTATATTTTTCCTTATTTAATATATTACTTCTGATATTTTATTCATCAAGTATGGTATTTATCTGTTTCCACTAATGACATTTATTAAATTGAAAGGTCTTCTTTCTGTTTATAGTTTCCTAAGATGAAAAAAAATCAGGTGTGTTAAATTTTTTCAATACTTTTACATTATTTAGTTTTTACCTTTTGTTTTTTAATACAGAGAATTGATAGATTTTCTAGTATTGAACCATCCTTGCATTCCTTGGATAAACCCAATTTAGCTCTGATATGTAATTTTTAAAAATACATTTCTATATCTGATTTATTATTATTTACTTTAAGGTATAGATACATACCCTCAATAAATGTTATTGATTCCTAATTTCTTTTCCTTATTTTGGTGTTAGTGCTCTATTTGCTTGGTAAAATGGGTCAGATGACTTACCTCTTTCTTTGCTTTCTAAGGTTAATGTGACATAAGAATTATCTGTCTCATAAGGGTGTGATAAAATTCACAAGTAAAAATTTTAGTTGGGTCCCATCTGAAGTATAATCTTTTGACTGTTAGTTTAATTTCTTCAGTAGTTATTGATGTGTACATTTTCTAAATTCTTCTTTAAGCCAATTTGGATGGTTTTTAGGAAAACTAACCATTTCAGTAAATTTCATCTAGGTATGCTATATTTGCTACCTTAAAATGAAAGATGCATTATTTCTTTCTCATATCCAGGCTAGGAATACAGAGAGAAATAGATCTTTTTGCCAAGTTAATTTTCACTTTGCACTTAGAAAACAACCTGTAGACTATTTGAATTCATACATTGCAACTATAGTATGAATTCATACTATTTGAACTCATACAGTGCTTTAGTTTTTGTCATATGCTAAATAAAACCAGTTGTTTTGCAGTTAAATAAATGTAGGAAACTTTGCTTTTTAAAAACCAGGTGAAAACACATATTAATAATGCCACCTTTAACTCCAAAATTCAAGAACCATAGGATCCCAAAATGTTCCTAATAAATTTCAACTCTATAGGTTTTCTCATGAATGATAGAAAATAATACATAGTACATTGCCATGTCATGGGGGTGGTTATGTTAATGTACATAATGACTGGATTGGGCTCCATACAAAATTTGTGTGTGCTAAGTTATAAAGATAGGTTTTTTAAATACATACCCTCTGCATTAGGGAAAATTTACTTGGCTCAAGCTGAGTATTGAATAAGAGACTTTTCTCCTATATATAAGTAATCAGAATCTAAATCTGGCTCTTTGCACTACTTTCTAATCAAACTAATTGGCAGGGTAAAGCATAAATTGACTATTTTGTCTAATTTGATTATTAAACAAGTATACTTCTCAGCTTAACCCAAAGAACCAACAAATAAAAAGTGGTTGCACCTAGTTAATTACAGTTTCAATCAATGGAATCTATCAAATAAGTTAAATAGTTAAAAGTATTTGTGTTTTGGGGCAGTACCTGTGGCTCAGTAGGTAGGGCACCAGCCCCATATACTGAGGGTGGCAGGTTCAAACCTAGCCCTGGCCAAACTGCAACAAAAAATAGCTGGGCATTGTGACAGGTGCCTCTAGTCCCAGCTACTCGGGAAGCTGAGGCAAGGGAATCGCCTAAGCCCAGGAGTTGAAGGTTGCTGTGAGCTGTGTGACACCATGGCACTCTACCAAGGGTGATAAAGTGAAACTGTCTCTACAAAAAAAAAAAAAGGAAAAAGAAAAAAGTATTTGTGTTTTCTCTCTCTCTCTCTCAGACACACACAGCAGTGAGAAAGACATTGCTGTCTTTCTGTAACTGTATGAAAGTAATAGGTTTGAAGATACTATTCTGACATAAATCTTTGGGTTGTTCTGCTGTTGTAAAAATTAAAATTGGCAGAAAGAGAAATTTCTCTAATCCTGCCAAGCCTGGTTGGACAGTTAAGGTGATGCGAAAAAATAGTCAGGAGATGAAGTCAAGAACCTAAACTAGGTATTCTGTTAAGTTTGGGACACATAGTTAACCAACTTAAACCTATTGTCCCTCTTTGTGCCTAGAGGGGAGATGGGTGACATAGTGAGAAATAATATACTGGAGAGAGGAGGGGAGGGGTGATTGTCAAGAAAATCATACTTGCATTGCTTTACAAAGCAAGGAGCAGTGTTTTCAGGTCAAGAATGCCACATCCTCGAGGGATCTCAAATACCTGATGTATTGTGATTACTCTGATGGCATTTTGATTTGATTTCATTTGTGTTAAGTTATGATTCCTGAACATCAGTATTCTTTATTTTTAAGTAATTAAATGGTTGTCTAAATGACTAAATTTAAATTTTATATGCCAAAAAGTTGTAACTTCTAATTGGTAGGTAGAAATAGCATCAAAAATAAGAGAATGAACATGGACTTTAGAGTCATAAAACCCAGGTTGGAATTCTAGCTCTGTCATATTTTAGCTGGATAAATTTGATGAAGGCAGCTACAATTTCTGAGTTTCAATGTATGTGTCAGCATGAATGATAATATCCCGGCTCTTTGGGTTGCTGTGATGATAAAATGAATTCTCTTTTGTAAAACATCATTAAGACATATGGCAAATAAAGACCTTCAATATCAATTAAATCCTCATTTGTGCGATAGCTGTATTAACAGTGCTGGGAGCAAGGAGACCTCTTTGTGTAATAGGTTTCATTGCTCACAAGCTTTGTGACTTTGGTAGTTCTTATATGTTCTGAGCTTCAGTTTTCTTAAATGTAGAATGGGAAGAAGTATGATGTGTCTGTTCAAATGAAAGACATGTCTTAGAGAAATTTTGTGGTTCGAATGAGAAAATAATTTACAAAAAACTTTGAAAATTGTAGAGTACTAAAAAAAATGAGCTACTTCATTTATAAGAAAGTATGCATCCAGTAACTAATATCATATACATTGTATTTTATCTTAAAAGCTAGATAAACATTTAAGAAAAAAGAGTTCTTAATATATCACCCCACATTTCTTTGCGATATTTCACTGCATTTATAACTGGTCATTTTCTAAGTCCGTGTGCAAATAGGTTTCTGAAAAAGGACTTTTTTTTCTGACTATTGACATTTGTTTTGCAAATAAAATAGTGGTCCTTATTTTCCCAAGAAAGAACTGAAATCAGCTTGAATCTTCTTTTAGAATATATCAATAAATACACACAATGGCACAAAGAAGATTGGGAGTTTTATTTTGAATGAAAATAAATGGAAAATTTAAGGTTAAAACAAAATGAGCTTATTTATCAGAATCAAACATTAATTAATATATATTAAAGGTATACTTAAAAGATAATTCTGATCTTAAAGAAATGCCTCTTTACAGAATAGATTTTCTTGAGTGGCAGATATTCCTTTTATTTTTTTTTGATAATTGCATCAGATTTAGAAAAGACATAAGGATTGTCTCTGTTATTGTCATTCATACTCTTTCTGAACAATAGGACTTACCAACCCAGAAGAAAGGTAGACGCCCAATCTCTGACCATAGCCCTAGATTTTTTCAAAATTAAATTATATCTTAAAGTTTGAGACTTTTCTGAATGTTTTTCATAATTCTGTAGCTTTTTAAAATTGGAGTAACTCACGCCATCTCTTTGTGTAATTGTGTCGCTTGGCTGCATACATAAGCTTTGTGCTGGTAAGTGGAGAGTCTGTTATACTGGCTTAGAAACACTTGGGGTTGGTGTCTGGGCGCTAGCATGGGGCCTCTTGACTCCCTGTGATCTGAATTGGAACACACTGTTTTATTCCATAGCCATCTAGACAGAAAGTGGGGAAGAACAATTTACTAGTTAAAGCAACAAAGCTATTGAGGTAGACAGAAAGTAATTAGTTTTTAATGATCTTTTGGAAGTCGCATGAATAGACTGATTTCTGTTTTGATCTTGTGTGAATTACTGGCTGCTTCTGAGTTTTCAATTCCACTTCAGCATGCATTGTTCCTCCGTTTCACGGTCTGGCGCTCCCGAAGTTTAGGTTTTAGTGGGCCCATTGTTCCATTTTGTAAAGCTTGGCCCAATGTTTTAGTGTTCTTCAGCTTAAAACATTGCTGTGGTGTTTTCCTTTTATTTCTATAGCTGTTTCCTCTCGGGAATTTGATGAGGTTATTATCACTTACACCGGGCTAACATCCAAATTGGAAGTTCTTACTTGGCACTTGAAATTGGAAGATATTGGAGTCATTCATTACTCACTAAGACAGTGACATGGGCTCCACACACCTTGTGAAGAGCGATTTCAGGCCTGTGCTGGGGCTACCCCAGGCTTTTTCTTGCCTCTTTTTAGGATTATTTGAGTTACTCAGAAGCAAATAAAGAGACTGCAGGAGGCAGTTTGTATGGTTGGAGCTGCTGTTATGACTGAAAAGCTTTTGCCCAAAATAAATAGTAATTTGCTTCTCCCCAAAGCTTTGCATACAAATTAATGACAACATTCCCCATTTTTGTGCACTGTCGCCAACTCCCATTTTTTTCTTGTCAGTCAGATGGCTACATTCTTCCACTATGCTTTTCTCTTGTCCACTGATTTTCAGACACTGGCTTACATTGTTTTCCATTCTTTTTCATGTCTTTGTTTTTGATCAATCAAGCTATATATGTATATTTAAAAAATATTTTTTAAATTATTTTTTGATAAGATGTAGAAGGTTTTAAAAAGCCAAATTCCTACCAGCCAGAGATTTTGGACATTTTAAAAATGACCTCTTGATTCTTCTATATAATTACATTCTTTGATATAGGATTATTTTTTATATAGGGTTTTTTCATGTGGTTATGCTTTAAAATAAATTTTCACTTGAAATGATTATCTTTCCATGCCAATAAGTATATACTGCCACCCGAATTTTTAAAGACTGCCATTAAAAGTTTTCTATCTTTATGGTTGTAGATTTTAGGGTAACTATAAGAAGGAAATTGGTGTGACCTGAAAGTAATGAAAGAAGACCAAATAAATGCCATTTACTATTAGTAAGTCCTTCTAGAAAGAAGAAATGAGAAGAAACTGGTTTTAAATAGTCAAAAGAAATCATCTCCTTGTGTGAATCAATAGATTCTAGAACATTAACCAAACACTACCCTCACACTCAGCGTAAATTAGCATTTTGGGGCTGTGATTGATTAGTGCTGGGATGCTGAATCCCTTTAGTCTCTCCTTCAACTACCTCTTACTTCCCTGGACAGAGGAGGGAAGTGAAACAGGGAGGGTACAGGAATATAGTAGCAGATAAAGTGTAAAAGCCAAAGTGGGGAAGGGGAACAGGAGGGGAAGGCTGTACCAGCAGGTTGGAGAAAGGAAGAGGGGCCTTGGGATATTTACAGCCAACATTCATTTAGCGCCAGACACCCAGTGGGGAAAAGGCAATTTATCCTTGTCACAGACCTGGCTTCAAGGATTCTCCTGCTGCCAGGCATTTTGTTTCCAGAAGGGACTATGTAGGAATGTAAGGAGAAAGTAGGAGAGGGGGAGAGGTCAGGAATTGCTTTCAGGGCTGGCACCCTAGCCATTTTCAGCAGCCATTTCAGGGTTGCATTACAGCCTTCTCCCTTTCCCTTCCGTGTTTGTTTACTACTCTTTCTGGGTTTCAAGTCTGTGTTTTGTACAACTGGGCATCTCTAGCTCTCTATCTCTTCCTTTTAGTTAAGCATAGTCCTTTTAAAAATTTTGTTTAACTGTGCTTTATATTATTACGTTTTCCTCAACTCTTCACTTTCAAAAGATTGAAATCTTTTGATATTTCGGCAATGAATTTTCAGTCTGACTGAAGGTTTAATCTACCAACTTCGTGGTCTTCTTATGTCATTGGCAGATATCTCACCATATTATTTTAGGTTATAAAGACATAAAGAGTTGGTTTGTGAGATCCTGGAGACCCTAGCCTTCATGTAAAGGATAGTTAAGCGCCAGTAACTGAGTTTGCATATACACAATATAAGTGTGCATCTGCCCAGTGACCTCAGGGATAATTTCGATTTTGGACAATTTTCAAAAATAAGGAAGGACTGGATCAATTGCCTTTTGTTCTTATGAATTCAACCCCATTCAGAATCTAGTATTTTGGAAACTGTCTTACCTTTCCTAGCAGAAGCTGCCTCGCTCTAATAAAGACACTGTGTATTCTCATCACAAGGCATATTTTGTGGAAAACACAGACCTTCTTGCTCCAGAGGGAAAAAGAAACAGTAGGTTTAGACAATGAATGCAAATTTCAGCTCGGTCTTCTTCTATCAAAATGATTTTCTAATTGTAATTTGGTTTCCTCCTGTGTTTAATGAGGATATAATAATACTTACCTCCCTGGGTTGTCATAATTAAATGTCATTTTACATGTGCTTGGTAAATTCTCCATTAGTAGTAATTGCTGCTATTATTAAATTATTCATATTATTTACCTTAATAATAACTATTAAACATACATCAAGTTGCTTAAATTTTATTGGAGGGTTAAGATGATCAAACATTAGTCACCTAGAGGATATTTAAGTGGTAAACTATACAGCAATAACCATATTTTATTTATGTATGCATGTATGGATGTGTGTATTCGAGACAGAGTCTCACTTTGTCACCTTTGGTAAAGTGCTTTGGTGTCATAGCTCACAGCAACCTCAAACTCCTGGGCTTAAGCAATTCTCTTGCCTCAGCCTCCCGAGTCCCTGGGTCTATAGGCGCCCACCAGAATGCTTGGCTATATTTTAGAGAGGAAGTCTTGCTCTGGCTCACGGTGGTCTCCAACCTGTGAGCTCAGGCAATCCACTTGCCTTGGCCTCCCAAGTGCTGTGATTACAGGCTTGGCCACCATGCCCAGCCTATTTATTTTTTATTGTTTGGGAGTCATTGAGGGTACAAAGAATTAGGTTATACTGATTGCATTTGTTAGATAAAGTCTCTCTTATAATTGTGTCCTACCCCCAAGAGGTGTGCCATATACTGTGACACCCCCATCTACCCCCTGTTCCTTTCTCCCCACTTGCTCATTCCCTTACCCACCCCCTTGTATTAGCTCATATACTGCTTTCAGTACATTGGAGTCTTCTTTTTTTGAGATAGTCTCACTATGTCCCCTTTGGTAGAGTGCCGTGACATCAAAGCTCACAGCAACCTCACATTCTTGGCTTCAAGTGATTCTCTTGCCTAAGCCTCCTGAGAAGCTGGGCACTTCAGCCTGCCATAGCACCTGGCTGTTTTTAGAGATGAGGTCTTGCTCTAGCAGCCACCAAATCTATGGTGAAACCACTCCAGCCGGCATTCAAATCTGGCTGCTATACACTGTTTGAGTCCACCCACTCTTCCAAGCTTTCCACTCAATGCACAGCCTCCCCCATCAACTGAAAACTCCAAAAAGGCTTCCTTCCATCCCAGACCAGGAAGGGGGATCAGCTGATACTAGTTGGTCACTATCGCTTGCCTAATGCATCAGATATCCACCACTCCAGATCATATGCTTTATCCAGCTCACCACCTCCCTGAGCTATGACTATGTGTAAGGTCACCCTGCCAGGCATGGCTGTGTTCTCTCTCCAGTTGTTCTAGGAGAGCTTAGCTGAATGATTCTTCTGGTCTGCCATCTTGCTCTGCTCTCCAATTCAAAAATTGATTAATTGTAGGCACTTAGGTAAAGAAAGACTTCTAGGGGCCATAAGAAGACCTTTCTGAAGAGGCAGGTTTGGATATAACTAGGCCTAGAAGGGTCAATGGAATTTAGAATATATAACATGCAATTTAAGGTTTAAGAGAAAATGTCAGGAAACAAAAAGGTTGAGAGAGCATATAAAAAGAAAGTATAGGATTTCAGAGATTTTTGAAAGATTTGTTCTTTCTTTCTTTCTTTTTTTTTACCTTTTATTAAATCTTATTTAGTTTTTCTTAGCTATTACCCATGCCAAAATAATAAACATGTTCACAATATCATATCACTTTAAATCCTTAAGAATTTTGGTTTACTAAACAGCTTACTATTTAGATATTGTTTTGAAAGGATACCCTTCTGGAATTAATTCTGGGGAGCTATGTGTTCAAGAGTGCTTATAGTTTAGGCAAATTGAAAAAATTTATAGTCCTAGGGACAATATCAAATTGCTAAGGAATAGCTGCATTCCATAACTACTAAACACAATCTAATGTTGTTGGGTGTTGCTCCTGAGTGGTCAACTGTTATTAAAGCACAGAACTGCTGGAAAGGCTACTCCTGCCAGTTAGTGACCTCTTGTCCTCAGCTCTCCTTCACAGTACCAGGGGTCCTCAAACTTTTTAAACAGGGGGCCAGTTCACTGTCTCTCAGACCGTTGGAGGGCTGGACTGCAGGCCCCAGGACGAGTTGGCTGCTAAGCAGAACAGGCAGCTGTGGCAAAAACACCCAGCAGGCTGGATAAATGTCCTAGGTGGGCTGCATGTGGCCCTTGGGCCGTAGTTTGAGGATGCCTGCAGTAGACTGTGAAGAAAGCTGGGGAGGTAGAAATTTAAAGAGAAGAGGAGCCCTTCCCGGTAGTCAGGGGATTGTTGAGAATTCTACAGATAAATCAGGTTAAAAATATAACCCTCAATTTCTCACTTTGTAACTATTATATAAATGAAAATTTAGAGAGGCATTTAAAAAAATCCTGAGATTGTATGAGACTCTGTATTATAAGATTTAGAGGGAGTGAAATTAAATTATACCTAGTAATTTATTCATTTAAAGCTTACTCTTTACCACTCTTAGTATTGCTTTATTGGCCTCTAAGTTAGTCTGGTCTGTGGCCAGAGCCTGGCTAGCAAGGCCATGAGGCCCTGACCAGAATACCATTTCACCTGGTAGAGGTAACACAGCATCTTTTAATGCCAAGCATAACAACACATGTGTAGAAATGATAGATAATATCACAAATGCATTTTTAGCTTTAGAGCCTTGATTAAATGCAGGGGCAGTTATGTGATTTATTTAGTTACATTAATTCATTTCCCAAATGCTTTATTTTCCATTGAAACCCCTGTAAGAAAAGGCTCTTTTGGTCACTATATTTGGGCATCACCTGGAAACATAGTAAGATAGGTGATATAGAGTAGCATGTTTGAAACTAAGCGGATGTGGGTTAAAGTTCTGTCTTCACTACTCAATAGTTGTGTGATTTAGGTTTAGTTATTTAATTCCCTAAGCTTGTTTTCTCCTTTGTAAAATAAGAATACTAATAGTAGATATTGCAAAATTTTTTAAAAGAGAGAGTGCATTTAAGTCATTTAGTAAAGCAACTTATTTATAGTGAATCACCAGTAAATAAGATAAATAATAGATAATAATAATGTATTGTATGCTTATCAATATATCAACATTTTTAATACATGATAATATAAAGATTAACATTAAAATACTCAATGTTAGCTACTACTATAATTATTACCATAATACTTGAGTCAGTTAACTTTTCAAAGTATGTTTCCTCATCTGCAACAAGATAATATCACCTTCTGACAGATGCTATCAACTACAACCAGCTGAGCTGCAGAATTAAATGAGCTGCTGGGTGTGGCTGTGCTTTACAAACTGTGAAATGATTATTATGACTAAGGTGACCAGATGTCCCGCTTTTGGCGGGACAGTCCTGATTTTTAACAATTTGTCCCACATCCCACTGTGTTTTTACAAAGTCCTGATTTTTGGAAAGAATGCACGACATGTCAGATATTTGCCTCAAAAGCCTCTCCCCCCACCAAAGCCCCTTTCTGCCCTTAAAGTTACAACTTCTCCTCAAACACAGGGAGTGGCCTGCTTACCACTGCATGCTAGTGCTAAACAGTGATGTCAACAAATCAGCTATTCAGATAATTTAGGTAAGTTATTTATTTATTTCATGAATTTAGCAGACAGTACTCATTTATATTTTTTAGTGGTGCAAAAAGTCTAGCGCCAGCCTTGAAAGTGACACGACTTACGAGGTATCATTATTAAAAAAATACATTAATAAGGAAAAGGTTAAATCTTGGGCATCAGCAAAAATCACAATAGAGAATAAATAGTTAGAAATATTTTATCATTTTGAAACAAACCATGTTCCATACAATAATGCACCAAAAACTGTGGGATAGGCGCTGTCCTTACCAGGAACTAATGCTGCGACTGAATGCATTTTTTTCTACGATAAATAAAGTGTGGACATCAGAAAAATCACAATTAAGTGTTGAAACTTTGAAAGCCATTTTATGTGTGAAATATAATTTAACAAATTCTTCTGAAAAATTTCATGACCTTTTAAACGACGACAGCAATCTACTAAAAAAATTCACTCAAATGAGAAATATGCCAAAGATAAAGTAATACTATACGTAATTTTTTAATGTATTATATTTGTAAATTGTACTTATGTTGAAATCAAAAAAATATTACAATACTATTTTTGTGTTCTATGAAAATTTTTGTTGCTCCGTATAGACCAAATTTTTAATTAAGAACCCA
>NW_003852397.1:21013985-21019575 GCF_000181295.1 Otolemur garnettii
TGTCCCCCTGGGTAGAGTGCCGTGGCATTACAGCTCACAGCAACCTCCAACTCCTGGGCTCAAGCGAGTCTCCTGCCTCCGCCTCCCAAGTAGCTGGGATCACAGGCAAGAAAGGAGTTTTGACTGGTAAATGCCTGCGTTAAGAGATGCTTATGGACTTGATGGACTTGGACTAAGGATGACAAATATTTTGCAGGGCTCAGGATTATATGACAAGTATTTGGCAGTTCTCCGGGATGTACAGTTAAAGAATTATCCCACCTGAGATGCCAGTAGTGACTTCTCCTAACTTTTGAAATAATAAAAAGGGCTACCTGTGTTAATACGATTATATTTTGTAGGTTTTACTTGGATGCTTCTTATGCTGTAGCAAAACCCAGCCCTCAATTCCCACATACTATGGTTTTGATATTGCCTGGAACAACTCATGTTGACATTTAATCTCAAATGTGGTAGCAAAAATCACGTGAGAATATGAGGATAATTTCATCTCTGGGTTCTCTATTCTGATCCATAGGTCTATGTCTCTGTTTTTGTGCCAGTACCATGTTGTTTTGGTTAATATAGCCTTGTAGTATAGCTCAAAGTCTGGTAAAGTGATGCCTCCTGCTTTGTTCTTATTATGTAAGGTTGTGTTGACTATTCAGAGTTGTTTCTGGTTTCAAACAAAGTGTAGAACTATTTTTTCTAGATCTGCAAAAACAAAAACAAACAAACAAAAAAACAAATGGCATCAGTATTTTAATGGGGATTGTGTTGAATCTATAAATCACTTTGGACAGTGTAGCCATTTTAACAGTGTTGATTCTGCTGATCCATAAGCATGGTATATTTTTCCATCTGTTTACATCCTCTGCAATTTCTTTCCTCAGAGTTTCATAATTCTTTCTCTAGAGGTCTTTCACCTCCTTTGTTAAGTATATTCCTAGGTATTTTATTTTCTTTGTTGCTATTGTGAAAGTTAGTATAAAAGACATCTGCATTCAAATGTTTATGGCTATACACCTCACAATTACAAAAAAGTGGAAGCAACCAAGAGCCCAGCAACACATGAATGGATCAAAAAAATGTGGTCTATGCATACTATGGAGTATTACCCAGCCATAAACATGGAAATCTAGTATCTTTTGTGACAACCTGGGGGGACCTGGAAACCATTCTGAAATATCACAAGCATGGAGAACCAAACACATGAACTCAATACCAAGTTGGGACTAAGTGATCAACACTTAAGTGCAAGTATGGAAGTAAATCAAGCTGGGGGAATGGAGGGAGAGATGGGTAAATTCACAACTACCAGGTGCAGTGCACACTATCTGGGTCACGGACACACTTATAACTTTGATTCATTCTGTACAAAAAACAATTGTACCCCCTAATTTTTCTGAAAAATTTTTAAAAAGGGTATTGTTGCTTGTTGCTATCCCTGAATTCTTGCTCCTTTTCTGACCAACAAATGATTGGATAGCTCAGCATCCTCATTTGGTCACCAGCAACTTTAGAAGTTGTGGGTTAGACATGAGCTTTGTGAGACCTGCTCACTACCTCTCGTCAGATGTCTCCCACTTTCTGGGTACTCTCTCCTATCAATTTCTTGAAAAATTCTATTCAACTTATTGAAAAAAATCAATTTATTTTCCTATCCTTTTATTCACTCTTCTAATGCTTTCTCACTAAACTTTCTTTCTTTTTATTTTATTCTTATTTTATTTTTATTTCTTTTATCATGTATTAGAGGCAGAACATATTTTTAAGTTTAGTTCCTTCTCCTTTTTTGAGGGGGGAGATGGGGTAAGGGTAGTGAGGTATGTATACAGAAAAGTATAAATCTGCTTTTTGAATGAAGTTTATAACTTTCTGAAATGCAAATTGTGTTGCGACTTGCTAGTTCTTTTTGGATCCATGCAATGTTACTGAATGTCTTAAAAAATTCCCTAATCAGCACAGTTTTGGTTTTTCAGAATTTTAAGGAAAATACAGGTACATGTATATTCAGGCTCTAAGTGGGCAAAGAGAATTGTCTTTAACGTGATGATGTGTTTGAAAAGAAGACAAGCAAGTGGTTTCGGAAGTCACTGCCCTCCACACTGGGAGTAATCCAAGGATTGTTGGCATTTCAAGGAGAAATTGAGGATTATAGTTGCTAAATGGAGAGATTACTGGGAGATATGCCTCAGGCTCCAAGAAGTCCGTGGGGATTAACAGATTACAATGAATAGAGAGATGATGTTAACTATCTTCCCAAGGTTGAATACTTCCTAAAGAAAATAAGAACAAGTCTTTCTCAGGCCAGAGTGGGTAGTGATAATGAAGATGATGTTGCTTTTATTTTATTTTATTTTTTTCCTCTTTTTAAAAAAATTATTTATTTTATATTTTATTGTTTGGGATTCATCGAGGGTACAAAGAATTAGGTTACACTAATTGCATTTGTTAGATAAAATCCTTCTTATAATTGTGTTCCCCCCAAAGAGGTATGCCATACACCACAACCCCCCATCCCTTCTCCCCTCTTCTTGCTCCCTCATTCCCCTACCCCACCACTTGTTATTAGTTCATCTACTGCCTTTATATTAGGATTGAGTACATTGGATTCTTGTTTCTTCATTCTCGTGATGCTTTACTAAGAAGAATGTATTCTGCTTTCTTTCCAGACTTGGCCCCGAATTCTTTAGGTTCCGTGTGTCAGTCAAGGAGAAGGATTGAAGTCATGTCCATTTGGACACTGTTTCAAAACTCAGACTTGATTTTCTGTTTAACATTTGTTGCCCTTCCTCAGTCACTGATGTTGCTATCTGAGTACTGACAGGACAGTGGGAATCAGACACCAGGCAGTTAGGGGAAAGTGTATAAGTTCCTAGACTGGTTTTCAGAGACCTGAGTCTAAACCCATTTTTGACTCAAAGAATGTGACTGAATTTCTTCCCATACTCTATCTGCAAAGCTGCAGGAATGATGCTAGATGATTTTCACAATAGTATAAGTTGCTAAAATGTAAGTACCTCTCATAGATCTACAAACATATTTATTAAAGCAATGGGAATCTCTTCAGTTGTTCAATGACCTTGTATCTTGAAATACTATTCCATCATGAAAGTGCTTGAAGATTTCCTTTTTGAGAAGGTTATAACATTTATGACATAATTTACACAGACATTGTTTATGTGGTTTCGGAATGACTGATTTCATTTTATAAGGGCTAACTAATATTTAAAAATAATAGAAGAAATTTACATATAAAACATAAAATATTGAAACATTTTCCTAAAGTGTGTTTTGGTCCAAACATTGCTAATCGGTGGAAATCCTTAAGCAAAACTCTTGACGTTGAAGTAAACTAAAAGGAAGTTATCTGATTTAGTCTTAGTCTGAGGCATTTTTTTCAGTTTCAAAATTCCTATAGGAGTAAAGCCATGTTTCACTAGTATTCTTACATAAGATTAAAATAGAACATGTAATAATATAAAAATATAACTGAGAAGGTACTGTCACATTAAGCCTTTCTTTAAAAAACCCTAGGGAATATTTGTAGTGCCTATACTTTCCTTATTTAGCTGGGTTAAAATCTCTTAATTGCCAAGGGCAGACTGATTTGTTTATACACTTGTTAAACCATATCTGCCCACAACCACATCATAGATGACAGAGTGGGAAAAGACCACTCAAATTGTCAGTCTGTATCCACTTACCGCCTCAGTCTTATTAATGTCTAATTTAACTTTTTAAACAATATATTCCACATTGCATGCTTTGCACATTGTATTTTTAATTGACGTACTGAAGATAATTGTTAACCATGTGTGTGGTGTCCCTGAAAAGACTCAATGAACAACTAGAATTATTCTTTCAATGACATACCCAGGCTGGGATACTGTCAGCAAGTCATTCTTGCTGTGTTGACACTTGAGACCCCACATGCAGCCTTAAGTGTTCAAGACATCCCACCAGATGCCAAGCATGTTTATTCCAAGTTAGTGCCCCTAGCAAAGGGAGGAGTGTATGCCACTCTTTGGTTACTGGCAGTTAAACACTTTCCCTGGATGTCTGCCACTTTCTAAAGCCCCCTAATTTGGGACTGAGTAAAGTAAGTTCTTTCTACTACCACTTGTCTAATGAGCTCTCAACCTTTATAGCATATTATTTAATATGTGGAATTAAGACATTAATGAAATGGAAAATTTCCTTAAATGTAATATTTTCTTTTTTTAAAGCAATTTTTATGATGGTATGTTTACCCTGATAGTGTTTGATGCCAGCGTTAAAGGGGTAGCAAAGATTGTGTGTCTGTGTGTGTTTAAGTTTAGTGAGGTGAGGTGACTTTTTGACAGGTGATAGCACTAACCCAAGGACAGAAAAAGTTTCTCTTAGAGCTAGTAGAAATTTATACAACACAACTTAGGAAGGCAGAGGTATGGTTTTCTTTTCTAGATCGGTCTTAATTTTCCTCTTAGGGTCTCATTCTGCCTAGAGAAGATAATGTAATTTCTTTCAGTTGATTTTTTTTCAGCCAAAATTAAATATCTTAATCTCTGTTCACATGAAAGATTAGGTGCTTTTCAGTAAACGGCATGCGGAAGGACTTCTCTCCATTTTCTTGCTTGGAATCTGGGAAGAGGAGGAAGTTCATTGACAATCATAGCAGTAGTAGAAAGGCCTGACTCTGATTGCCTTGCTGTCCTCCTGGTCCCAGCTGGTCTTAGCTCAGCAGTGCCTTGCCTGGTTCCACACAAGACTAGATTTTTGGGCATCGTACTAATTTCTATAACTGATGCTTGTGTACCTTTTTTTAAATTTTGAGATTCCTGTGTATGATCTGGGAATTCCTGATCAAGGTTGCAGGACTTTTTTGGACTCAGGCACTGAATACCTCTGCAACCCCCGCCAGGTTCCAAGGGGCCTTTTCTTTTCCACACCTCACTGGAGCGTGTGAACACCCTTGTCCTTGTGAGGTTGGTCCTTAAACTCACACACAGGCGCCTTCCTTAGCTGTGAGACTGTGTCCTACTCCTTACCGTTGCTGCCCCTTCCCAGGCTGTGCCTCTCCAACCGTAGAGTTTCTCAAAAGGTTGTGCGCTCTCAACCTTTATAGCATATTATTATCTAATACATGGAATTAAAACATTAATGAAATGGGAAATTTCTGCCCAGGA
This sequence comes from Otolemur garnettii, assembly GCF_000181295.1. Classification (NCBI taxonomy): domain Eukaryota; kingdom Metazoa; phylum Chordata; class Mammalia; order Primates; family Galagidae; genus Otolemur; species Otolemur garnettii. The sequence goes on from NW_003852397.1 coordinate 21,019,136, forward strand.
AAGCAGAGGCTCAATAATGGCTCCACCAAACCCCCAAATACATAGGGGTTTCCCTGTCCCCAGTCTCCTCCCTGGGGTGGGAGGAGGGGGTGTCCCTCACATCCGACAACTTGTCCAGCTCTACCTCTTGTCTTTCCTCTTTCTGCCCTCACAGAAATGGCTTTTCATGTTCGATGCTTGTCTTCTAGGAGTTGACTCGGGGTTGTACCTTTCTCTTTTCTACTCTGGAGCATTAGTTATTGATCTAAGCTCTTCAAGCTTGGCTTTTGTCTACAAAATGCTCAGGTTTAGGAAGTTGCAATAAAACCCTTTTCTTCCTGAAGAAAACTTGGCTCCTGCTAATTTAAAAGCCTTTAGTACGTTCCTTTTGGAAAGACATCTGGAGAACACTTAGAGAACTAAAAATAGACCTGCCGTTTGACCCTGCAATTCCTTTATTA
>NW_003852397.1:21020135-21107407 GCF_000181295.1 Otolemur garnettii
ATAAAAAAAAAAAAAAAGCCTTTGTACTAAAGGCAATAGCTTTGTGCTATTGGCAATAGCATTGTGCTAATGGCAATAGCTTTGCTAAGGATGTGAAATTTTGTTAGGAAGGCTGTGAGCTGATTGATGACTGCCATTTCTGGCTGTGTGTTGCTCTCTTCTTGAAACAATGGACCCTATTGAATTAAGAGGGTGCAGGGAAGACCAGGAGAACTACCAAGCAGTTAGGATTTAAAGTTTAACAGGGAAGAAACTACATTGGTTTTATATGACAAAAATATTATAGCCACGATATCCACATCATCTGTAAGTCACCAATTTACTGTGGAGATTTTTTAGATGGGTCCAATGAAAAGGAATCAGATTCACATTTGCATTTCTATTATTGACATCATAGTTCAAAAGAAGAATCACTCTAGTCTTTCTTTTTTACTTTGCTGTTGTTCACCCTTTTTTCTTTCTTTTATAATTTAGTCTTTACAGTTTTAATTTGTAAAATAAAATCCAGGTACAGAATCCCTTCCTCATGAATGTGTGTATGCATTAATGAACTGCTTTATGAACTCTACGGTGAAAGCCTTTGTAACCCCCACGAACTCAAGAAACAGAACTTTGTTAGCCACTCCTAAGCTCCTTTTTATGCTCTACCCCAATCCTAATCGCTTTCCTTCTGCCCTTTGCAACTATCATGCTATATCATAGAATAATAGTAATAAAGCTATTACCGTTACTCACCATAGGCCCTTCGTTGTGTGCGCGGCTGTAGTTTTAATGCTCCAATATCCATCCCTAGATACTATAGGTTAGTCTTCCGTATTATTTACATTTTGGTAAGTCTTTTAAGAGTTTTTCAGTCGATAGGTTCTCCTTCTACCCTGCTCTTTACTTTGTCATTTTTCTGTTGAAGACTTGGACAGTTTGACCTCTCAGGTTTCCCACAGTCTGGATTCTGCTCAGGGCACAGCTTAGCATGTTCCTTTGTCCTTTTGCATTTTCTGCAAGTTGGCCGCTAGATCCAGAGGCTGGAGCAAACTCAAGTTCAGTCTCTGGAAAGACTGTAGGGAGTGTTCAGGAAGACGACAGGAGGTATGGAACGTCTGATTATCTCTCTTTTCCTCATGGTAGCAATTGTTGCTGTTTAGTGTCTAAATAGATTATACAGCATACTCTTACGTGTTATTTTCATCCTTTGCATTTTTAATATGTATTAAGGATTCAGAAAATGTCAGGTAAATGGGAGATAAGCTTTCCCAAATCTTATTGTTTTAAAAAAATTTCTAAATGTGTTTTATTTACTTTGGTATAAACAAAGTTGCAAAGGCCACATGAAGCTTGGAGCAAATGTAGAGCCGTAATTACAGGGAAAAAGCAAATTTCTCAGGCCCTACATGCTTTTGTAGAACTTTTCTTTCCTACAAAAGTCTCCCCTTCTCACTCGTTCCTACTGAAATGTATGCTTTGAAAACAGTCTTCTCAGCTATGATGTGGCATCATTCTGTCTCTTCCCTTGTTACCCATCTAGCTCTGACTTCCTTTGGATTCTCTTCTGGATTCTGTGAAACCCCATTTAGGTGGCCCCTCAGAGCAGCCGCTACTGTACTGATGTGGGTGACGGGCTCCCATTGATGCCCCAGGGCAGAGTTTGCTAATTGTTCTCCTAAACATCTGCTTTCTCATCCTCTTACATACACAGCTGTATTACATTCCTCAGCCTCTCTTATAACTTAATGTGGCCACATTATTAATTTCTAGATGATGTTAGGTATTTGGAAGTGCTATGTGCCACTTTGGGGGAAGCTGGCTTGCCCCCTCCAAACTCTCTTTCCCACTTTGTGCTTTTTAGATGAAAATGATGATGATGACCTAGGGTATAGGAGAAATATAGTTTAGGCTTTCACGTTTCCATGGTCTCTGCCACAACTAGGATACAATGCGTCCATGATTAGATATGGTTGCATTCCTATAGAACTATTTACAAAAAGCATCTGCAAAGATTTTATTTCCCTAAGGTCACAATCACAGATACTAAGCATTAAAACTTTAACAGATCATTTTGGGGGACACAATTTGCTTCACAAAAGCTGTTAAACCAGCGGTTCTCAACCTGTGGGTCATGACCCCTTTGTAACAATGAAAATATATCCTGCATATCAGATATTTACATTATGATTCATAACAGTAGCAAAATTACAGTTATGGAGTAACAATGAAAATAATTTTATGGTTGGGGTTAACCACAACATAAGGAACTGTATTAAAGAGTCATGGCATTAGGAAGGTGGAGAACCACTGTGTTACACACTTCTGGGGAAGATTCATCATCATTAAAGTCTACTGGACTTTAGTGGCATGCTGTACTTCATTAATGTTGGGAAATTTTATTTTTCAAACGCTTAGATCTCACCCGATGTGGCCAGTTTTTTTTTTTTTTTTTAACAACTTATTCACTGTCTTTCTAGAACTCATTCTCAAGTCCATGGAGGGCTGGAAGGATGGCAGAAATGGTGATGGCGAGGTGAGGAATGATGGCCATCTCAGCAGTGGGAAGCTTTGTGCGGAAGCATTGTTCTATCTGCTACTCCTGGTGACTGCTTTGCTGTTTCTTCTTTCCCTCTCTCAGCCCCAGCTCTTTCCAGGAGGTTCATTAGCCAGGCAGACTCTTTGGCCAGACCATTTCCTTTTCTTTTGACCTTTCAGAGGTGCTACTGTGCTCACAGGCACGGCCAGGCATGTTGGTCCTAAACTGAACAGTGCAGATGGTCCTGCTTCCTATGCTTCTACTGAAAGCTATAAAAGGCATGAAAGACAAAAGGTAATTAGAACTTCACCTCCATCTCTACCCAATAGTCTTAACAGGAGTGACTAGTTCATAGGAGACTATCAGAAAATTCGGGCTTAGACAATTTCCTTCAAGGAAAGTTTTGAAATCAAGGTACAAACCAAGAAGAGTCAGATGGTTAAAACTCAATCCATGGTATACATTGAAAGCCGCCACCTGGTAAACATGTTATCTTAGTTCTTAAAATGTTATGTTGCTATCCTGCGGTTAGCCTACAGAAAGATTCAGTGAAGTTTGAGAAGGTGGTGCTCGTATGTTTGTGGGTGTACACGTGTCTGTGTCCATGCCTGTGGTCACTCAGTCATGTTTCTCAAATGTATGCAAGTGGCATGGCACAGATGTGTGTTTTGGGGTCTTCATATGCTTCACAGTCCACCCCTCTTTCGCCCACCTCAGACATTTGTTTCTGGGTAGGTTTGCTAATTTCTAACCATGCCACTGACACATTCACTGTGACTATGGTGTCCAGCCCTATCTGGAAGAACTTCATCCTGGGAGAATCTAAACATATTATTCAGAAGGCTTTGATACTGGAAAGAGGAGAAGTTTTAGAGGATTTTGTTTTTATTTGGACTTAGGTCAGTGCCTCCTGTTTATAGCTAGAATGTGATCTGGGTAGTTTTGGATGTATTTTGGAAGACTGATATGGGTCTTATGAAAGTTGCTACAGTGGGGCCTCAGGAGACTGTAGGAGCAGGTTATCATACATCTCTCTTTATCGGTGAATATTGACGCTATAGGAATCATTCTCTGACCCCAGCAACCTCAGCCCCCTCAGCAAGCTGAGTCAGAACCAGTGCCAGGAAGTTCTTTCTCCTCACTTCTCCAACGAACTCTGACTTTGAGTGAAAAGAGATCAGCCAGGGGATTTTAAGCCCAAATCTAAGAACCGTGTTTACTTCTATTAATGATAGAAATGACATTTCATTAGTGAATGGAAAGACACTACTCGGAATATGTAGGAATGTAAGGTTAATATGCCTGCTGTGTTCTACTAATCATTTAGACCATTCTGTAAGAACTGCCATGTTACCTTTCCTAAGATGACATGATGTTTCTCACCCTTGCTTTACCCTATGGGTGGGTTTACTTGTTGTGAATTCACTTATCCCATACCATTGCCTGTTCCTTTACCTTTTAATCCCCTAAGAAAACTTTTTATCTTTTTAAAAGAAAATTCAGAATTCATACAGCATGGCAAAGTTATTCTAAACCAAGCCAAAACAAAACAAAAAATAATTGTCAACATTTAGAAATTGGAAGACTGCACCTAGGAATCTACATCGGCATCTTGTAAAGTGGGTACATGTGGCAGCTCTCAGCCTGCATCTGGACCTGGGTAGATGGAGTTACCTTTCAGTGGGACATGTGCTCCCAGTCTTATTAAGGCAGGCAAGCTCTACCCCTTTGTGGTAGCTGCTCTATTTGAATTTTCAGCATCTGACCTAATGGAAAGAAAGGTTTAACAGTCTTTTTAACTTTGTTGAAATTCTAAGTGTTTTTTATTAAAACTGGAAATGAGCCACAGTCAGGCATTGGAAATAATCAATGATAATACATAATTAAATGGACTTCTCTAGAGCTACACCTGCATGCATTCAGACAACCACCAGGTTTGTTGTCTCCCATCTCTGAAAGACCTGACAAGGTGGCCGGAGCTGGGTGGGAAGTATGTATGTACTTTTCATAGAGGTATTTAAAGGGGACATGTTTCCTCAAGAAGGTGAACCTTCTTAGTCTTGACTTCCTGGAGCAGTTTGTTGAACTGGAATGATGGCTTCAAAGGGAAAACTTCCTGGGAAGGGCTTCCTAGGAAAACATGTGCTCATCTGACTGGGGAAGAAAGTTCCTGGGTCTGTAATTTTACACAGGATAAGAAAAATGGAATGCTTTTAGACTTAGTTAAACCTTCTTCTCTCTCCACCTCCTCCTGTCTTGAGGAGATGGTAGCCTCAGAGGAGTTCTTCTCTGGGGACCAGGCTAACATTCAGATTCCAACTGGTAATGAAGAAAGTAGACTTTTTGTTATTAAAAAAAAACTCAGAAAAATAAAAACTGTGATAAATGAAAATACATGTGCTTCCTCTGTTTTTACTAAATATGACAAGTATTTTTTCTATATATGTTCATGCTTCTGAAGCTCTTTAATGCCCTACCTTCCCAGGATTTTTATTCTCTCACGATCCCTTTGACATGGTCTTTTTCCAGGAATCTTTCCATTTCATTAGATTATCCTATTTTCCCCCCTTCCACGCTCCTGTTTTTTCCTTTTATTTTAGAATCTGTGTTTAATTTTCCAGCTCTCTACTTTTATTCTTCTTTTCCTTTTGCCAGCCTGGTTTCTTTTATTTTCTGTCTATTGTTGTTTTATTTTCTGCCTCTTGGCACCCTCCTTCGCGTGCTGTACACAGGGTTTGCTTATTCCTCCCTTCGATTCAATGTTTTAGTCTCTGACCGTCTGTTCATGCCTCCTACTGCAACAACCAAAAACTGATTTTTACTTGTGTTCATTGTAGCCTTTCCCCTGATTTCTGTATAATAATACCATGCTATAAGTCAGGTTTTTATTATTTAAATCACCAAACTTTATTATTACTTATAATTTCCTCCTCCAACTCTCTACCGTACTTTAGAAGTTTTATTTGTTGTTTTGTTTTTTAAAAAGGCATGAATGTTCTTGTCATGTGACAGCTGCTATGTGATAACCTCAGACCCTAAGTCATTATGTTAGGTTCTGATCCGATTTTGTCCCTTTGCTAGCTGTGTTACCTTGGAAGAAGCCACAATCTCTCCGCCGGTTTCAGTTGTTCTCATCTATGGAAGGTGTTGGGGAGAATTTCCTTATTGCTCAAAGTGTGGTCCTAAGACTAGTCAGTGCAGGGCCAGCTGGGAGCTCAGTAGAAATGTGCCATGTCAGGCCTCACCCCAGGCTTTCCGACTTGGAATCTGCCTTTTAACAAGATCCGGTAGGTGACCTGTGTCTTCGTGGAAGTTTGAGAAACCACAAACTAGATGATCTCTGCGGGTTTTTCCAGCTTTCACTTTGCTGAAAATAAATAAAATATTTTAATAAATGAAAATGAGTGGGAAAAAAATAGAAAAACTGCTTTGGTCACAGGCATAGTAGAATCACTTGAGGCTTTGATAAAATTGTAATGCCTTGGGAATCCCGCCTCAGCTCAACTAATTTAGAAACAGTGATTTTTGTTTTATTTTAAATTTTAATGTCCCAGGTGATTTTGAGGAGCAGGTTGCCACCCACTTACGTATAGGACTTGAAAGTTTCCCTTCTTTTCTGATGCTGTCAGTGCTGCCCTCTGTTGGTTGTGAGGTGAGTAATTACTAAGGAGCGATGAACTCACGTTTTTGGTTTAACCCACCTAAATCCACCAGAATTTATTCTGAGAAGAATAAAGAGACAATTATTTAAGGTGACTATATGTATATTTATAGTATAATTGGAGCAAAACCAACAATTCACTTTTTTTTCCTCTCTTAAGACTGGCTCAGACTTCTGCTGACAAAGGGAGTGTTTGTAGTAACAGAAGGAAGTAACCCCTGGTGAGTGATAGATATGTCATTGTATCCTGAGGGTCCTGGGGGTGGCAGGAAAGGGGGGTACGGATATGTCAGTGGAGTGGTTTCATTTCATTAAAACTTGGTGCTGATATTGACTGGGTAAGCACAAGCAGCCGCATGCAGCGACTGGGTTACTGAAGGTTAAGTTCTAATTTATTTTTAATTATTTCAGGTTGTTGAGCTGTAGCTAACTTAAAAAAACATGAAAAAGATTCTTTTTAAGCTGCCATTATAGTATTTTTAGTCTGAGAACTGATGGGAGAATAGTTACAAAATAAGAGCTGAGGCCGTGAAAATACTATTATGGGGTGATTTTTTTTTTTTTTTCTTAATGTGGTAGTTTCTCAAATCAGACCTTGAGAAATTGTGCCTTTACAGATTTAATTTACATTAAAAAAGTTTAAACAATTATTCTTTACCAGTACTCCATGAGAAACACAAGCAAATAATTATATTTTTTGAAGCGATTGAATTACTTGATCAAAATTAAGAAAAAGTCTATTTTCCTTCAGCGGTTTCTGCTGAGTACAGCACCTTCTTTTCTCAGTTTTCATGTTCTGAGTTATTTCTGCATCATTAAGTTTAGCTGAGAAGCCAAACTTCTGTCATTGTGCGGGATTTCTGAGGTGTCACATCGACGAAGACAGATATTTAGAATAAGATGTCATTTTGGTCTGCTCTTGAGTGTTACTCCAAAAAGTTATGTGAGCAGAGAAACACTAATCTCGGAGGCCATCTGTCTTTCCCATCATGCGGCAGAACCCCCAAGCAGAATCGTTAGTCAAGGTTGGACCATGGCAGCATTTCATTAGGGCCGAAGAGCGTGTCTGGTAGTTATGTGATTCTTACCTCACAAATTGCCCAGAATCATATAAAGACTCAACAAATATTTCCTGACAAATTTATTCTAGCCCTGGTCAAAATTGTGAAGTAGGAAATTTTTCTTCAAGTGTATTTTTTTCTCTCTTAGGAAAACACTTCTCAGCAGCATGGGCGCTGCTTTGTGCCCTGTCTGCCTCCTTCTCTGCACTATTCACAATTGCGATCTCTGCAGGGGCCTTCGCAAATTAGAACCTTTGCAATTCTTTAAGCCATAGATTGCAACCCTTTTTTTTTTCTTGGATAAAGAAATCAATAAACTGATATATGGGGTGTCCATAAATCTCATGTGCGATTTAAAGTAGTTGACTATTTTATTTTATTTTATTATTTTGTATGAAAGGTCTTTATTGGTGGGGGGAGGGAGGCTGCAGAGCAGCACCGAGGAGGAGAGAAAAGAGGAGAGAAAGATAAGGAGAGAGTGGGGAAGAGGAGAGAGAGTAGAGCAAGGGGGAAGAGAGAGAAAAGAGAGCAGAGAAAGAAGGCAGAAGGAGGCCAGAGAGAGAAATGTGTAGTTGACTATTTTAAATTGCACACAAATTTTATTTTAAATTGCACATGAACTTTATTTTAGATTGCACACAAACTTTATGGACACCCTGTATAGTAGAACCTCTGTAAGTTGACCACCCAAGTTAACAAACTGGTCAACATAAGAAGGTGGTCACCATAAGGAATGAGATCTGCTGTGCTGATACATACACATGGTGCATGTTCTGGTCTCTGAAACTTAGGTCGACTTAAGGAGGTGGTCAATGTAGAGAGGTGGTCAACTATGGAGATTCTATTGTAATTTTATTATAAACTAGATATCTTACTTTTAGGTTGTTTGATACATCTCCTTCTCTTCAGTTTTCTTTATTCTTTGGTAAAGGGGAGAAAGTTGAAAAGCTTTCTGCCAAAAACTTGACTGGGACATACTAGTATGGCTATTTTGTTTGATTTTTGGGGGTTGGGGGAAATTCAGAATATCTCTTGAATCTCATCTTTCATTGTGAGAGAAAACAAATTTAAAACAACAATCAATCTTCCAAAGCTAAATATAAGTGTCAAGTTTTCCCATTTTCTTGGAAGCTTCTAAACAGAAGATATACTTGCCAGGCTTGCATTGAAGTAGACTGAAGGGGTAGTGTAATACTGGTTTGGGGGTGGCCTGAGGAGCGGGTGTTGAAGAAATATGATTAAAGCTTGGAAATCAAGCAAATCATAACATTCTTTTCCCCTCACTTTGATCTTCAGAGTGTTTTGTATCTTTCTGAGTCTTTGAAACTATACTGCCAGATAAAGGTAGGTTTTGTGATGTTACAGTTTAGCTACATGAGACCGTAGAAGGTTGACTCCATCTTACCTTAGAATCAATCTCTCTCTCTTTTTTTTAACACTAAGATTGACTTTGCCGACATTAGGGGTCTGGAATCTTTGATTTTGAGTGCTTGGCACCTTCCTCATTCATATTCATGGCTTTTGAGTCAATCTCTTTTCAGGGAGATAGCAAATGTAGTTAACTTGAATCAGGGGTCTGAATCCACAAACTCCAGTGACATTTAATGTAAGTGATTTCCAGTGCTCCTTTTTCCTGAGGGTGCTCTTAAACTGTGGCATAACCACTTCAGTTAAAACATTCTCCAGTTGTATGAAAATTCTCATACTCTTGTTAACACTGTGGAAAATTTAAAGAATAATAACAATAGGCTTGGTACTGGTTAGACTGTGATTTCTCCTGAGAGTCGCTGGAATTTGCTGTGGGTTAATGAAAACATTAGTTGCTATTCCAGTTCACAAGGCTTCCCTCTGGCTGGTAGAATTTTTTCACTATTTCTAGACTGCAGAGAGAAGTATAAAAGAGTAGGCCCAAAGTTAGAGACAGGATGACTTTTTTTTTTTTGGTTGAATTTAAATACTTGAGATCCCTCAACTGTTAGCATGATAGCTGGCAGAGATATTGGTCAGTGTCTCCTGCTCAATTAAGAAGCCTAGTTGGTGTGTTTTAGAATAAAGCCAGCTGTGCTCTAGGAGCTCATGTATGGAAGCCTCTTCCACCTAGGGTATGACAGGTAACTTATCTGGCACTAATGGGTGCTATTTGAAGGGAGTGAAAACAGCAGCAAAGTTCTCCCCTACATTTCTTCTGTGGGACCTAAATGTCTCTTCTTTAAAGCCGCTCCTTTTAGTTCAGGCCATAGATTATGTCCAAATAGATACCTGAGAAGGCCAGGCTTTCTTTGTTCAGGGACCAATATATTGGATTATTTTGCTGATAGAAAGAGCCCTGGAGGAAGGGGACACAGAAGAGGTATTTTGCTTGTGGGGTGAGGACAGTCTAGAACACAGGATGAAAGGACCTAAAAGGATATGGAAAGATGTTCTATTTTGTTAGATATAGCAGGAAAGGGATGTGGGCAGCCCAAAATACCCCAAGGAGCCATTGTTTAGGGTGAATGATTCCCAGTCATTTCTATGCTTTAACCTGCTAGAGAACTAGCGCCATCCGTGACAGCAACTTCCTGATTATACTCCTTACAGAAGTGGGTCTGAGCCTGGGCATAACGGGATGTCGATTAGATTCTGAGATAGGGTGCAATTTGGAAAAGTCAATAGGGTCCTGTTTTAATAAAACAGATAAGGTTCATTTAATTGTAGGCATCATTTACATAAAGCAGTTTATTTTCTGAGGTGGTTAAGGTTTGATTTTTTGTGGTTGTCATGGGTAGGTTCGGTAGTAGTGAGAATTTTCTAGTCAGGCAGGCCTCAGACTCCGTTTGTTCTACTGTAGGGGAACAAACTGGCTGCCGTGGCTCTGGTGAGTGTGCTGAGAAAGGACAGTGGAGCCGTTACTCACACTTTCCCTGAACTGGGACTGCAGAATTGGTCTCTGATGTGAAGATCGGGTCTATGTAAGATTAGGGGAAATGAGTAGGACAAACAAAGCTTATGGAAGAGGTGAGGCTACTAGGGAGAGAATACATTTGTGCAGATGAGAGAAGGGAGTTGTCAAAAGTGGGGGCAGAGTCAGGGAAACCTGGTGCCGGTGAACTCCGGAAGTTTTGAGACAGACTGTGTTTTGGTTCATTATTTCACTTCCAAGAGACACAGCTTGGCAGCTTCCTTTCTGATTCACCTGTGTAAGCCTGAACTTGCTCAGCTCATTTGTGTTGCTGGGAGGGCTTCATTTATTTCTCTGTGCACGGATTTTACCTATCTTGATTTCTACGTATCTTGAAACTTTCATAATGACTCATGTAAGAAGTATGTGTTTAGAATGTAAGGTATATAAGATATACAGGCAGTCTGACAATGCCCTCACTACCATGATGGCTTGACAGCTACCTACAGGTATTTTATGACCACCTACTATGTGCAAGGCATTGTTCTGGGTGCTGGGGCAGTAAACAAACCTGGCAGAATTCCTCCAGGGAGCTAACATTTTATTTTAGTAAAAATGTTCTCTTGCCCTTGTTAAGTTTGAAATGCCTGTTTATGGCAAAGAAGTACAAATGGGAGATGCTTTATGTAAAAATACATGATTTGTCTTGGAAACTCATTCTTGAGCAGAGATTAGCAACAGTGAAAAAAAAAGTATTGAGTAACATTCTCTCTGTTTCCACCTTTCTGTCAGGTCATAGATATAAATTACAATTCTGGCCCTCGTTCGCCCTCACATAGCTTTCTGGCATCCTTTCCCATTCTCTGAACATGAGAGGAATGAGAAGGTTAGTTGGAAGGTCATTGGACTGAGGAGTTGTCCTGCTCCAGTTACCAGAGAATCTTGAATTTCATCTGCAGAGACTGCAAGGCAGCCGGGGCAAGCTCACTATGAGGAGTCAACTGGGGAGCAGGCCCTAGAGATGAGACGAGTAGGGGAAATCAACTCTGTGATTTGTTTCTTTAAAAAGAATAGGCTGGCTGGACGCCCATAGCTCAGTAGTTAGGGTGCTGGCCACATGCACTGTGGGTTTGAACCTGGCCCAGGCTTGCTAAAACAAACAAACAAAAAATAGCTGGGCATTGTGGCAGGTGCCTATTGTTTGAGCTGCTTTTGAGGCTAAGGCAAGAGAATCTCTTGAGCCCAAGAATTGGAGGTTGCTGTGAGCTATGATGCCGTGGCACTGTACTGAGGGAGACAAAGTGAGACTCTGTCTCAATTAAAAAGAAAAGAAAAAAAAATAGGCTGTGGGTGGATTTAAATCCTACTCAAAATATAAGACTAGTGTCAGTGGGTGTTTTCAGGAAAACCAAAGGAGCTTAACATCCCTAGAGTGTCACAGAGACTGTGTGACCTCAAGCAGTGAGGCCTTTTTCTTCAGATGCCTGCCTATCCTGGACCCCAGCACAATTTCTGATGGTGCGTCTGGTCCCTGCTGTGTTGCAGAGGTGGTTTGTGTGTTACTGTGGGTTTGGACTCAGGAGGACATGTGGGAAAATAAGAGCAGGGTCTTATGTGGAATCAGAGGATGGGGGAACTGTTCCCTCCCCTTGCTGGTGCAGGTGTGTTCCTGGGAGCTTGCCGGACTTGCAGAATCTCAGGGCAAACCCCAAAGCCTGAAGTTTACTCTGGGAGCGCCGGCCTAGACCACACAGTTTCTTCCTCATCTTTCTGCAGCCGCTCCACCCTCTCTCGTCGGCCGCCCTCCAGAATGGCATTGGTGGGGGACTGAGGGAAGGTGCAGGCCACAAATGAGCCTTCTGTTCTTCTTTACTAAACTAGGACACCAAACTCTAGAAGTGGCTAAGTCACAGAACACAAAAGAACAGTCTCATCTCAGACACATCTACAGTCTTTGTGGGTTAAATACCACAAAGCCCACAAAAAGCTGCCAGACATTTTAGGGTGTGAATGTTGAATCTGTACCCCTTGACATCTGTTTGGCTGCCACGACCTTCAATTTACCAAAATATGGAAACTTCATTATGGCATTCTATGCGCATAATGAGGAAAACGTTGATGTTTGTCTCAGCCCTAGATCCCTAAAGTAAAACTGTCCTTGACCACATTTTCCTATATAGCCCTGTACATAAAAAATAAACCAAGATATTGGTTCCCTGGAAGTTAACATAAATGAAGTTTTTCTTTTTATAAAACAGAAACAATTTTGTGTCCCTTTGATTATCACAGATCTCCTGAGTAGGGGTTAAAATTCTTCAATTAGTGTTTTATCTAGCTAAAGGGATTTCTTCTGCCGACCACATCCCCACCCTGAATGTTCCTGACTTTTAGTTCCTTGTGAGTGAAAGGCAAAATCACATTTGCATCTTCATGCTATAATTGTGCCTTTGTTTTTTCAGGGGAAAAGACAGGGTGAGTGTAAGAGTAAATTGAGAAGCTGGGGAGTGAGAGACAAAGAGAAAAATAACAGGAATGGAGCAGCCTGGTGAGTCCCAACCACATCCAATTCCAATTGGGTTGGTGGTAACAACCCAAACGCAGGCAAGTGATTTCTTGATTTCTTATGGGATATTTTAGCAAAAGGGTCTATTATATGTGCAAGGTTGAGGCAGCTTTCCCAGGCTGGCTTCAAACTATCCAACCATAATATTAACATATTACCTTCGGCCAATAGGACACATACTGGAATGTTTGGTATCATTGCCTACTTTTCCTGTGTCTGTCAACTTTACTATCTTAAACCCTTAGCATTAGGACACTAATTGAACTCAGGTATTCTTGTTGGGACTCATTGGAACAGTTCAGCAGTAAACCCAAGTACAGGTGAATGAGAATGGGACCTGGCTGTAGCTTGGTCTAGTTTGAGATTAGAATCTCTCCAGGATTTTCCTGTCTAACTCTACACAGTTGGCCCCCCTCTTTTGACATAGGTGTGGTAAGTTTTGTGTGAATGTGTAGATATTTTTTTCATTCCTAAGGTTTGGCTTCATTGAGAAGTCAGCTGTGGAGCCAAAATATCAGAGAGGCTGACTGTTTTTGTAGTAAGAGTCAGTTTATCTTGTGGTTAGGGCTGAAAAAGGAAAAGCTAAAAAATATCCTCAAATATCTGATTTAGCTGATTGCTAGGTTATCTAACTCAATGTGAAAACTTTGGATAAGCACAATTCAGACACTACCGGCAACAAAATACTGTGTGGTTGTGTTTGCTCTCATACCGGCTCCCAGGCTGGCTGCTCCCACAGCGCCTTCTAATCCTTCCAGAAGCCCGAGGGTGAGCAGAACAGAAAAGGAATTTGACTTAGTTACCATGAAAAAACATGAGCATCATCAAGTCATATATTTTTATTCAAGTTAATACTCTACAGACATCCTTGTTGGTATATTTGATGCCGGGGAATTGTTAGAACCAGAATTAGCCTTAATGACTTACAACAGTGACTTTTTAGAAGTTTCTCCTGAGAAGAAGTTTTGATATTAAATACCCTGAAAATGACTATAGATACTCACTCTTGTTCATCAGAAAGACAGCCTGAATCTCCTTTTCCTCAGTGTCCCCTACCCTCCCACCTGCTTTCTCAGAGATTAACAGAGGAAACATTTTAAAAATTATTCAGTTCGTGTTAGGAAATAACATCACTAAGGAAGTTTGGGCGGGTGCTGTGTAATCACTGAGAGGCCAATTTGTTCAGAAAGCAGGAATTAACACCTTTGCTCTAGTGAAAACAAAAATGGATATGAGACTTTAAGTAAGTAGAAATGATGGAGATTGGATTAAACTCTTAGCAGAAAAGGAAAAGAGCAAGAGTGAAGGCAACTCTGAGCTGGCAAGCCCTGTGAGCAAGTGCAAGCCTCTGGTTCAATATCTTTTCTTTTGACATAGAGAAGTTAACATACTGATACAAGTCAGTGTAAGCGGCTCCCTTAGCCCTAGAGGCCATTGGTTTTACTAAAGAAAAAGGATCCATTCAGCTCAGCCATTATACATGGCTCTACATTTCTTGTATATAAACAAGTCAGATCTGGAAGCAGAAAACTAATCCAACTGACCACTTGAGGGAGGTGGTGGGTTATCTAGTCTAAAAAAGGAACCCAATTTTTTTCTTAAAAATGTGCAATTTTAATAATTTGGAAAGCATCCTGCGACCCATGGGTACAGTAAGATCCCAGGACCCCGGAAAATAGCCTTTTCTCCACTTGTATCCGTTCTCTCATTTTCCTCTTAAAAGAAAGGAATAAACCAGATTTACAGAAGAGTTGTGATGGTTCAGTTAATGAATCACTTTAAAAAGAGAGAAAGGGGCAAAGTAGGTGTAGTTTATTTTCACAAATCAGTTTCAGTTTCTTTTTATGAAATAAATGAACAAGAAATCCATTAAAATGATTGTAACAATTCTTCTTTTTAACTGTTTACTCTATTAAGGTGACAATACTTGACAGTTTGATCTATGAACAGCATTCGCTCGCCTAACATAAACATCAATTAAACCATGAGAATTTGATGGTCTTTGAACCTTTCATTCACATATCCAGGTTAGATGAAATATAGAATTTGGAAATAAATAAAAATTAAATTTACTTTTTTTTTTTTAAACCTAAACTCCAACAGCTGTTTCTTCTAGTTTAATGGTGGCTGAAGAAAAGTTAGCTGAGATGAAGGGTAAAATGGGGTCAAGTAGGAACAAAGTATTTCATAAGAGCCAAGAAAATTCTTAAGTATCAAAATGGAAAAATAAAATCATAAAAGTCAACCATAGTACAAATACCATCACATCACTGATTTCTTCTTTCTCATGTAGCATAAAATATACTTGAACATGTATTCATTTCTTTTAGACTGAATTGCAGAACTATAAATCAAAATTCTCAAAGGGATTAGATGCAAAATTATGGAAACAGAAATTTTAATTAATATTTTTTTTATCAAATTAATGCATCAAATTATTAATATTAATAGTCTAATATTTAACCAAATTATTTGATAAAATTAATTTATCAAATTATTAATTATTTAATCAAATTAATAATATTGCAAACAAAAAGTATTATAAACTTTATAATGAAAACCATCAGTGGTCTCTTTCACCATTTGTCATTCCCAACTCTTAATAACCTTCAAATGAATAAATAATGTGTTAATACTATTCTTTTAAATATACACATGATTGAGCTTAATGTATTTTTTTTTTTTTTTGAGACAGAGCCTCAAGCTATCGCCCTGGGTAGAGTGCTGTAGCATCACAGCTCACAGCAACCTCCAACTCCTGGGCTCAAACCAGTCTCCTGCCTCCGCCTCCCAAGTAGCTGGGACCACAGGCGCTTGCCACAACGCCTGGCTATTTTTTAGTTGCAGCCATCAGTGTTATTTGGTGGGTTTGGGCTGGATTTGAACCCGCCTTAGGTGTATGTGGCTGGCGCTTTAGCCACTTGAGCCACAGGTGCTAAGTCTTTATGTATTTTCTATTGCTTTTTCTTATAGGAGAAAATAATCCATCTTTATCAACTGTTCCCATACCACTTGACATACACTTCCTCTTTCTTCATCCTCTGAGTGTAGCTAGGTCATCCTTTTTATTATAACCTATGGTCAGTGTCAGTTTGTTGTGACTATAAAAATACTATACACAGCTGAGATGAACAGGGTGCTCTGATCTTTCTTTTTAACTATGAATTTGTTTTCCTGCATGAAAAATTGAATTATTTTTTCATTATCTTATGTCTGTGTATCTCGTACTGATTCACCCTCCAAATGCAGGAACACACATGTAACCCACCTGGTTATGAATATAGATGATGCATCAGTTCCATGTTTCAAAGTGTCCCTCTTGTGCCTCTGGCAGCTGGTTGTTCTCTGTGCCTATAGCAAGCTCCTGTTCTGGGGCTTCCCTTCACTATCAAACTGGGGATTCTTCTTTAGCCTTTTTAGTCTTTGCTCCTGTTTCCTGAATCTTGTACCTTCTAGGTTTATTCTCTCCTTGTTTTCTGGAGCTCATTCTTCAGTTTCTCTTTAAAAAGGATAAATGGAAGAAAAATATGTGTTCTATTCTCATATTTTATTAAACTTGGTTAAGTATGATGTTTTGAATGGAAACGATTTTCCCTCAGAATTTTAAAGATGTTGCTCCATCATTTTTTATCTTCCATTTTGTTGTTATGAAAGTTCAATGCTATTTTAAGTCTTAATTCTGCACACAGGATCGACTTTTTGTCTTTGGAGGCTTTTAGGATCTTCTTATTATTTTTGGAATTTTGAAATTTACCCCCCCCCCAAATATGTCCTTTCTCCCCAGTTTATTGGAGACCTACTGGGAGTTTTCAGTCTGGAATGCAATTCCCTTTGTGATATTTGTCTGTTATTTTTGTATAATAGTTATTTGATAATTTTTTTCCTTTCTTCTCTCTATCCTCTCTTTCTAGAACTTACCTTTCTTAGATATTAGTTCTTCTGAATTGTTTTTTCAATGTTAAAAATTCTTTTAAGCTATTCCACAAATCTGTCTCTTTTTGTTTTACTTTCTGAAAGATTTTTCTCAACTGTATCTCCTACCACTCCTATAGATTAAAAAAATTCCATTATTATATTTGGAATTTTTAAGAGTTCTCTTATGTTTTCAGAATATTCCATGTTAAAAAAAAGCTCTACATAATAATCTTTTCTGCTTTTCTTGTTTCTTTTCTTTCTTTTTTTTTGAGACAGAGCCTCTAGCTGTCCCTCTGGGTAGAGTGCTGTGACATCACAGCTCACAGCAACCTCCCACTCCTGGGCTCAAGCGAGTCTCCTGCCTCTGCCTCCTAAGTAGCTGGGACTACAGGTGCCCACAACAATGCTTGGCTATTTTTTTTTTGGTTGCAGCCATTATTGTTGTTTGGTGGGCCCAGGCTACATTCGGCGCCTTAGCCACTTGAGCCATAGGCGCTGAGCCGTGCTTTTCTTGTTTCACTAGATGGACTGATACCTTCATTTAGCATTCTAAAGATATTACAATTTTGCCAACGTTTTTGTTGTAGACCCTGGGTACAACCCATAGATCAAGGAAGGACTCATTGCCCAAGCTCACCTTCCCTTTTCGGAGTATCTCACATACAAGGATGGTCACATGTAGGGCATAAATTCTTGGCCAAATTGGCCCCAATTGGGATAATTCTGCAGGGCTGTTCTAGCCCCAGAGACTGAGGCTGAGGCTGTCCCGGGGCCAGCCTTGCAGCTTGACTTCTCTCCTAGCCCACACCTGCTTTTGTACCTTCCAAGGAGATTCCCTAATAAACATCTTGCATGTTCAAGTTCATCTCAGAGTCTGCCTCCCAAAGGCAACTGCAAATGAAGCTTTGACTACAACTACGTTCTTTCCCATACAGTGTATCTGTTTCTTGTCACTTTTATTCTGTTTATTCATTTTAAACTCTGAGTTCTATGTTAGTGGCTTTCTATTCTGCCTTACATGAAAACAAGTTGACTGGAAACTTAAGTATAACATGTGTTTCTTTATGATCACAAGTAGAAAAAGTGAGAAAACCAACGGTTTCTTTGGTATCTGTAGGTCTTTTATTCTTTTCTTTTTTATTCCAGACAATTAACACTACTTGAGAGCATAAACCTGGCTGGCAGTTTTCTAGGACATAATAGGAGAAGGGGCTGGGAGTGTCATGGTTAGTATAAACATTATAATTTCATAGTCTAGGTTTTTGGTTTAGAATCTCAGTTCTAATTTTTTTTTTTTTTTTTTTTTTTTTTTGAGACAGAGCCTCAAGCTGTCCCCCTGAGTAGAGTGCTGTGGCATCACAGCTCACAGCAACCTCCAACTCCTGGGCTCCAGTGAGTCTCCTGCCTCAGCCTCCCAAGTAGCTGGGACCACAGGCGCCCGCCACAACGCCCGGCTATTTTTTGGTTGCAGCCATCATTGTTGTTTGGCGGGTCTGGGCTGGGGATTCGAACCCGCCACCTTAGGTGTACGTGGCTGGCGCCTTAGCCGGTTGAGCTATAGGCTCCGAGCCCTCAGTTCTAATTTTAATTCTGCCTTGTGAACCTACTAAACTTCTCTGTTTTGAATTCTCCAGGGAATTTTGTTTACTCTTGTTTTCTGTTAGGGTGGGTCATCTCAGGGTATGTAGAATTGAGAAGTGATTTGAGGAATCCAGTATGTCCTTATACACATTTCAACCAATTGTTTTGAAATTAGAGTTATCAGCAGCCTCCTCCTCACAAAGGCATATTTTAATACTTGATTTTTCCACTAGGGATCTGTAGTAGAAATTGTGTTGCTTCTTGTGGACTTCCTTCCCCATTGTGAATGCTTGAGATCCTCTCAGCTAAGTCCATTACTGCTTTTCTATCCATTTTTCATCTTGCAAAATTCTGTTGGTTTACTCACTTGCTGTCGTCTTTGCTTCCATTCTCTCTGTCTACCTGGGCTCAGATTTTTATTTATTTATTTATTGTCATTTAGGTGGCATGTGAAAGAGAATGGCTACACACATGCTCTGTTTGATTTCATAGGAACCTGTGAGAGGACTCTTCCCATACCAAATCACTGCCGTGTGACAATGTTGAGTCTGTCCTCTTTTTGGAAATATTCTTTACTTGTCTTCCAGGACAACGGATTTGCCTGGTTTCTTTCTTGTTTATTGGCTATACGTTCTCACAGTATGCTTTTTAATCCTTCATTTCACCAAAGACAAACTTAGTGTGACAAAAATAAAAAATATGATTTTTGGCAAATACTATTAACTCAAGTACCAGTGCGGGTACCTTTAGGTGACAACACTGAAAGTTTAAATGCCAGACTTCATGCATAGCAAAGAGTAATTATAAGTAATTATAATTATATGCTTCTCCAATGAAGACGAAGCATACACTTTGTCAAAGATACTCATTTTGTGCCTAAGCAAGTGAAAATGACTTTAATGTTTTTCTTTTTTTGGAAATATTATTGTGAAATTCAAAAACATTAAAAATATGAACACATTTTAATTCACTGAACTCTAATAATTCAGGAAGAAAACTAAAAAAGAAACACACATATTAATGCTTTTACTGAACTTTCTTTTCTGTTATAGACTAAGTCCATGGACTGTAAGACTTTGTCAAATCTGTTTCTATACAAGAAAAGGCAATATTTTTGTAAGCTATGTAATGAAAAGAGAATCAATATGCTTGTATCACAAAACATTGTTCGAATAGAATATACTCTGTGATAAAGGGATTAAAAGGTAGTTTGGAATGAAAGAAATTAGGAAAAATATGATTTTATAGATAAAATTTTGATTATTATGTTTCTTAATCACTTAGGTAATTATATTTGCAGAAATATTTTATTTGGTCATTTTAGATAATCCACAAAGATTACCAATTGTGACTATGTATTAAAAATTTACACATACACATGAATATGTTTTATGCCTTTCCAATTGGAGTTAATACCAGAGAGCTTGATATTTTGTACAATTAGTAAATACTTTTACTTCAAGGTCTAAACCATAGCAATTGTTGCCAGGTAAACTTGATATCACCTCCACTCACTGGATCGCTCAGACATATTTGGGAAGGAAAATTTAGTGTTAGAATTATAAGCAAAATATTTTTTATGATGTTCATCCTCAAACTGATTAATATATAAAGAATGTAGTAAGTTTAGGTCAAAGCTCTAATATGTAGAAGCAAGAATGATACGTATGGTTGCAACACAATCTCAAACTTAACAAGTTTGTATTTATTTTTCTCCAATAATTACATATGCATGCGACCACGTGAGCCTAAGACAGGTGCCAATGTTTCAGTCATTTGCCATGCAGTTCTATGGTTTGAGTCATGGGAATTGCTTGCCTTAATCTGACTACTAAAGTTCTATCCTATTGTCTTTTCATGTAATAGAAACATGGCTTGGATGACAAAGCCCAACTAATTACACAATTTAATTTAATAGTTGGAAATGCAAAGGACATTCCCTCAGCAGTAAAATCTTTTGTTTGGAAATTTTAAAACAAATTATATTTTACTTTATGTTTTATTATTTACGTAATAAGTATTTACAAGAACACTATTTTCTCAAGATTTTAAGAGCTTATTGTTCCATAAATAGGACACACATTTAGAAGGAGGGTTTTTTTTTTTCAAGGAATATTTTAGTGATTACCTCTTGTTCAAAACATAAAACTCTTTTAGTGTTTGGTGTTACCAGAATCTTGCCCTAGATTATTTCCTTGAATCTTCTCTGTGAGGTTAATAATAGAAATGTTTTCACTCCCAATTACTGCTTTGAATTAAGATTTTGCGTCTGGGTGAAATTTCCCTCTGACTTAATGACTGAGCTGGTAGAAATGTCTCACCTAAGTCTGTATCTTCTTTCAGCTAAAAACATTCATAATCTCAAGCCTTTTACCATAGTCTTGCTTAGGACTGTCATCCACTTTCTGTTTGATTATTTCTGGTCATAGAGACATTGCTGCCCAATTTAAGCATCTTAAATTATGTTACCAGCTGTTTTCACCTTAATAAAGATTCTTACCTATCAAAGCGTTTTGTGGGTTGGACCTAGAAACAAGAAGACTTTGCCTGAGAAGGTCAGGAATGTAAATTACCCAAGGTGAACTCTGACCTAAAAGAGAAGGGCACCATTGTTCCAATGAGTTTGTGATTATGGTCATTAATAAAAAAGAGGGTCATCCATGTTGATTCTTGGGGTGAAGAAGGAGATATTTCTCAAGACTGGGATTGATGTAAGTATACTATTAATTTAAAGTGTTCTAAGATCTAGCCTGTTTTCAGAAGAACTGAGACACTGAGTCAGCTTACTCAGACAAAGTTCTTGCTATCTTCATTTTCTTTCCTTCACTGATTCCTTCATCCTAATGACGTTTTTGTTCACACTGAGAGGTATGGCATACTATCTGCCAATAATATAGCAAGTTGTTCTGTCCCCAAACAGATACTTCAATAGTAGACTGTTTTGGTTGAAGATAGAAATCTAAAAGAAATTGAAGACAATTCAATCAATGAATTTCCAAACTGATGGAGATGAAAGGAGACAACTAACTCATAAAAAAGCATATAAAACATGAAAGCTTTTGTAACTTTGTGGGATGTAACTCACATATTGACAACAACTCTAGATGTACAGATTCATCAAAGCAGCATGGGGTTGAAAAGTTTCTGCAAAAGAAAAGGACAGAATATGGCTTTTCAGGGTTGGGATAGCTTTGGGTCAGGGAAGAGGTGTTTTCTGGAGGTGTAGGTAGGGGGATCCTTAGATGATCAGCAAATTCTCACAGAGAAAAAGGTTGAAAGGAGTTTGTCTGTGAGCAGAGAGCATTGCTGATTTGGATGGCATTTCTTCTTTCTTTTCTCCACTTCCTGGTGATCTTGTCTTTAAGAGGATTTGGACTGCCCTATCACTCGGAAGGATCTGGCCCAGGATTGCTCTGCCTCACACCTGGGCTAATGGGGTTGGATTGTCAAAGGCCTTGACAATCTCTTTCTTGAGCATTCTCTTTCTGACATCTTAGCCTATGGGGGTCTGTGCTTGGTTGTCTGAGTTGCCCTGCAGTACAGTCCACCTCCAAGTATTTTATCCCCTTGGACAGGGCTGCAATGCCTTCCCACCTGATATGAGCTTGCTGGCTTCACTTCTGGTGTAGGTAGGCAAATAGCTTTAAAAAATCACTGTTAGACACTTTTAGGACTCCTAGGACTCTGGTGACATTCTGAGCTGAGAATGACTTTGCCCAGGGACTAATTGAATCATCGTCTGTCTTTTGATTGCTTGATTACCTTTGTTATTTTGCAATCTCTACCCAGTCACTGTGTATTAGCCTGGCTGCACCCACAGAGAGTCCCTTTTTATATTCTGTAATTGAAAAGCCCATTTCTAGCTATTGCACTTCATATAAGTGGAAATTCACCTACAGGGAGGTGGAGTTTGTGACACCACAGCAGGAAGCTGGACCAGCAAGTGGATTTACACACACTTTCCCTAACCCTACTCACCCCCACACTGCAGGCTTCTTGGACTGATTGATGACATTTGTTAACAGAGCAGGGGTAAGATGAGTTATTTTGAAAATAGAATTAAAACTTTCCCTTTTTAGGAGCAAGCATTACTTTGGCAGCACTGTCAACCCCAAGCACATTAGTTCTTGTGGTCAAAATATTAACAGGGTGCTTTTTAACAAAATGTTCAGGTCATGATAAGGCCAACAAAAGAACTGTAAGACTTTTTATGAGTGAAGTCTTTCCAAATAGAGCTTGGAGTCAAAAGTACTGAGAATAAAACTTTCTCCTGTAAACAGGGCCCGGATGATCTGGGTTGAGAATTTAAAGGAGTAGGCAGAGGTGTTGGGGTGTTGCATTGCCTAAAATAAGCCACCTCATGAAAAGCAGGAAATGATTGGTCAGTCTACAAATGGTGTAGCTATCTGAACCACTGGAGTAAAGGATCTAAGACAGGCTTACTAATTAGACTTCTTGGGCAGCTTAAAAGAGTGGGGAGCCCTTTCAAGAGGTCCTAGGGAGTGCTTAGTGCTGGGGGGTTTTATTGGTGCACTCATAAACAGTGGGACTAGACAGGGAATTGAAATTAGACCCTGTGGTGTGCAGAACGCCTGCTCTGGGAGCTCTTCTTTATGGGACCTTTCCTGATTCTAAAGCTGACTACTTTCCTACACTGTCACCTCAGCATTTTAAACTAGAATTTGGGGTTGTTAGTGTTTACAGAGTGCTTTGCCTTTTTAATGAATGAGAGACACAAGCAGCAGAGAGGGGAGGGAGGGACGCCTGATGCCAGTAATCTGGGAACTCTCACATCCTGTTGGAGGGAATTGTAAATTAGTATAGTCATTGTGGAAAATACTACATAGTACAAAGTTTCTTTGAAAAACTCCAAGTAGAAGTACCCTGAGATCCAGCAGTCCTAGTACAGAGTATTTATCCAAAGAAAAGCAAATCAGTATTTCAAAGAGCGATCTGGGCTGCCATGTTTATTGCAGCACTGTTCCCCACAGCCAAGATATATGATAGAATCAACCTAAGTGTCCATCAACAGGTGGATGGATAAGAAAATGTGGTATATGTGCCCAGTGGAATACTACTCAGCCATAAGAAAGAATGAAATCCTGTCATTTTTGACAACATGGATGAGCTTAGAGATCATTTTGTTGAGTGAAAGGAGTCAGGCATTTCACTTTCACCAGAAGGACAAATAGCACATGTTCTTACTCATAGGAGGGAGGTAAGAAGTTAAGCACATGGCTTTAGAGGGTAGAATTGTGGCTATTAGATGGGCAGAAGGAAGGATGAAGGAAGGTTGGACACGAAGTTATAGCTGGAGAGAAGTGAGATCTAGTTTCTATAGCACTGGATGGTGATCATAGTTAATAACTTATGGTATATTTTCAAGCAGCTCAAAGAGACAAATTTGAATGCTCTCAACACAAAGAAATTATAAAAGTTTGAGGTGGTGGGTATCCCAATCACCCTGACTTGATCATTATACAGTATATACATATATCAAAATATCACTCTATATTCTGTAAATATGCACAATTATTGCATGTCAGTCAAAAAGAAAAGAAAAAATACCTAAGGAAAAAAATGAGATTTAATGTCTTAAAGTAAAATCCGATTAGTAATTTTCAAGAGTGATTAAAAAATAATAATAAATGATGGGAAAAGTTTGCAAATCTCATAAGTCAGGTAACCTGTCTGTGACTTTTCTTCTTTAATCTCATGTTCAGGATTTCTACCCTCGAGAGATAAGCAAAGCCTCTTGTAATGGTAAGTTTGTGCATGAAATAGATACAGACCAGACAAATGACAATTTTCAGAATTCATTAGTTTTATTTTTCATGATTATAATATATAATAATTTCTTATCTCAACATCTTCCAACCACCAAAGAGAGAAAGTTGGACAGATGAGACTAATTCAGTGTCTTTCATACAGGAGTTTTTTATTCTGCAATGTAATAGAGGTACATTTGGGGGTTTGCTGTACTTTACACATATACCTGATAAAAAATGATCAAGTAGTGTGAGTGGCCTTGGGTTTGTAGGCAAAAGAATTCTGGATTTATGACTCTATTGCTGGCCCTACTCTGGCTCCGTTAAGGCACTTTCATTACACAGACGAATGGCTTGATTTCTTGAAGCTCATCTTTGCAGTGAGT
The DNA here is from genome assembly GCF_000181295.1 of Otolemur garnettii. Taxonomy (NCBI): domain Eukaryota; kingdom Metazoa; phylum Chordata; class Mammalia; order Primates; family Galagidae; genus Otolemur; species Otolemur garnettii. The sequence continues at coordinate 21,044,470 of NW_003852397.1, forward strand.
ATATGAGTATATATATGTATACATGTTACACATCTCCTGTGGTCATGGAGGGGAACATAGAGATCGGAGTTTCTCCTGATGTGTAAATTACAGTCTTGAAATAAGAGTGGCCTGCAAAGAAGTACTCTACTGAGGAAGAAGAGTCCATGATGTCAGGAAGTATAGAGAACAGAGTGAAAAGCTGGTGCCGATGGAGAAACAATGCCAGAACAGGGACTCTGGGGGCTTCCTGCATGTTGTTTCCTGGCATTCATTTATTCACACATTGAACAACCAAAGGGAGGCTTTGCCATGTGCAGGACACCTTGGTTGATGCAGGACATACAAACGTGTCCAAAACTTGGTCTTTTCTTAAGGAGATTATAATTTACTATGGAGAGAGATCAGTGCTATTACAATACGATGTGATGAGTGCAATGGAAAAAGTAGGACAGAAGGCATTCTTAATTTAGCTTAGATAGTAAAGACAGGCTCATTGATCCTTGAAAAAAGTGGGAATTGCTTAGTACAGGGGGTACCAATTCAGGGAGAGGGAGCAGTAGGTGAAAGAAATGACTGTGGAAGGCAGCCCGCTCAGAGATCGGCAAAGCAAGGCATGATGATGATCAGTTCCGAGCGCTTAGTGGGTGGTGAAATGACCAGCAGGCACAGCTTGTGGCTACCCAGCCAGCTCAATCTGCTGCTCTGCTTAGAGCCAGTGTGTGTGTGTGTGTGTTTGTGTGTGCACGTGGGTGTCTGTAATTTTATAGTCAGTCAAAATTGAAAGAATAACCATGGCAAATGTCCCTCTTCCAAGGTTTTGCACTGAAAGGTTGTGGGAAGCACATTAAATAGGCAATGATGTTTTATGAGAAAAAAATGTCCTTAATTTTGAATGTAATTTGAAAGTCATTGGAACAATGAAGAATATTAGTGCTTGCTACTGTGAGATTTGCCAGGACAAAAAGGGATTGGAAACCTTTGGCCTTGAATTTTAAGAAGGCTGAATGTAGCTGAAGTAGAAAGTTACTGCATTAGAACATTATTATCTGGCTTTTAAAAATTGGGTATTATCTCATGTTTATGAATGAGCATAAGGAAATATTTGTGTTTTCTCAAAAAAAATTTTATCACTATGATGAAGAGTGCCTCAAATCCTAAAGAAGGTTGGGGTTGTACCACTTTAGAATCTTTGCCGATTCAATAGGCAAAAATAACTTACAGTTTTAAAAAAATAAATCAGTAGACAATCAAATCTTTTTTTATCTTCCAGTACAATTTTTTTTTTTTTTGTAGGAAAGGTTTTCATTGGTGGGGGGAGGGAGGCTGCAGAGCAGCACCAAGGAGGAGAGAAAAGAGGGGAGAGAGATAAGGACAGAGTGGGGAAGAGAAGAGAGAGAGAGAAGAATGAGGGGGAAGACAGAGGAGAGAGAAGGAAGGCAGAGGGAGGTGAGAGAGAGAGCTCTTCCAGTACAATTTTATAGAAAATGGGAAAATTATTACTTATTTCCCTGAGGATTAGGGAAAAGGAGGCTTCCTGTGGCCATGTCAGGGTCTTAGGTTTCTTTTCCTTACATGGCCAATAAACAGGAAAACAGATTTCACTCTGCCTGTACTTCCTGTTACTAGTACCTTGAGTTTCATTTTGTTTTTGAACAGGGTTGAGTACTTCTGGCCTAATAATAAGGCAGTATATCAGACAGATTTGCAAAATAGTTGCAAGTGTAGTACATTAACATATTGTACATCTAAATTTCTGCTTATCCCTCAAAGTAGGCATTGTTTGTTTACTTTTTTCAGAAGAAATACGTCTTTATTACAGGCTCTTTAATTCTTTGATAGTTTTTCTTTTTTTTTCATTTTTTGTTGATATGTCAAAGTTGTATTTTTGTCATACCCAGGATATTTTGATACATTAATACAATGCATAATAATCAAATCAAGATAACTGAGATATCAACCTCCTCAAGCATTTCTCTTTTCTTAATGTTGGGAAAAATTATAATTTTTCTCTTTTAGCAATTTTGAAATATACAATAAATTATAACTTTAATTTTTCTACTGTATTATAAAATAGTAGAACTTATTTCCTTCTATATAACTATATTTTTGGACCCATAAGTACCTTCTCCTATGCCCCTCATCCATTTATAACTTTTGATGACCACCATTCTACTCTCTACCTCCATGAGATCCATTTCTGTACCTTTTACATCTCACATGTGACTGAAAACATGAGATATTTATCTTTCTCTGCCTGGCTTATTTCACTTAACATAATGACCTCCACTTCCATCCATATTGCTGAAAATAACCGGATTTCATTCGTTTTATGGCTGAATAATATGCCATTGTATATTGAAATTAGAGTGATGCCTCCAGCTTTGTTCTTTTTGCTCAGGATTGCTTTAGCTATTTGGGGTTTTTTGTGATTCCATATAAATTTTAGAATTCTTTCTTCTATTTCAGTGAAGAATGTCACTGGTATCTTAATAGGGATGCATTGCATTTGTTGATCTCTTTGGGTAGTAGGTACCTTTTAACAATATCCATTCTTCCAATACATGAGCATAGGTCATCCTTCCATATTTTTTTTGTTTCACCTTCAATATCTTTCAGCATTTTTATAGTTCTCTATATGGTGATCTTTCACTTCCTTGGTTAAATTTATGGCTAGATTTTTTTTTTTTTGTGGTAGGTATTGTAAATGGGATTGCTTTCTTAATTTCTTTTTCAGATTGATCACTGTTAACATACATAAACTCTACTGATAATTTTATAAGTTGATTTTTTTATCCTCCAACCTAACTAAATTCATTTGTTTGTCTAAGATCGTTTTTGTGGAGTTGTTAGGTTTTGTTAAATGTAAGTTCGTGTCTTCACTAAGAAGAAGTATTTGACTTCCTTTTCAATCTGGATGCCTTTAGATTGACTTATTGCTCTTTGTAGGACTTCTAGAACTCTGTTGAATAAAAGTGGTGAATGTGAGCATTCTTATGTTCTAGGCCTTGGTGGAAAGGCTTGCCATGTTTTCCCCTTTCAATACGATTTTACCTGTGAACTTGTCATATATGGCCTTTATTGTTTATTCCTTCTACACCCAATTTGTTGAGGGTTTTTATCATGAGGTATCATTGAGTTTTAAGCATCTATCAAAGCAATCATATAGCTTTTGTTTTTGATTTTGCTGATATGATGTATTATATTTATTTATTTGCGTATATTGAACTATCCTTGCATCCCTGGGATGAATCCCACTTGATCATGAAGAATGATCTTTTAATGGGTTATCAAATTCTGTTTCCAATATTTTGTTGAGGATTTTTGCATTTGTTCATCACGAATATTGGCCTACAGTTTTGTTTTATTTTTGTTGCATCTTTGTTTGGTTTTCATATCAGAGTAATGCTGACTGTATAAAAGGAGTTGGGAAGTATTCCCTCCTCTTCAACTCCTTGAAATAGTTTGAGTAGAATTGGTATTAATTCTTTAAATGGTTGATAGAATTCAGCAAAGAATCAATCAGGTTCTGGGCTTTTCTTTGGTGAGTGACTTTTTATTACTGCTTCAATTGTATTACTCTTTATTGGTCTGTTCAAGTTTTCTATTTCTTACTGGCTCAATCTTGGCATCTGGTGTGCATACAAGAATTTATCCATTTATTCTAGGTTTTCCAATTTATTGACAAATGGCTATACATTTTAGTTTCCAATGATCCTTTGTATTTCTGTGGTATTAGCTGTAATGTTTCCATTATCATGTCTGATTTTATTTATGTCTTTTATCTTTTTTTCTTAGTTTGTCAGGCTAAATGTGTGTTGATTTTGATTATTTTTTCAAACACCCAACTTTTCATTTTGTATTTTTATTCTCAATTTATTTCTGCTGTTATTTTTATTATTTTTCTTCTAACTTGGTTTTTTGTTTGTTTTCATAGTTCCTAGAGGTGCCTGTTATATTGTTTATTTAGAATCTATTTTTTTGATGTAGGTGTTTATTGCTATAAACTTCCATCCTAGTAATGTGTTTGGGTATATCCCATATGTCCTGGCATGTTGTGTTTCCATGTTCATTTGTTTTGAGTTATTTTAAAATATCCTTAATTTCTTTATTGACTTGTTGGTTGCCCAGGAGCATATTGTTTAAGTTCCATGTAATTGTAAGGTTTACAAAGTTCCTCTTATTATTGATTTCTAGTTTTATTCTTTTGTGTTCAAAAAATGTGTTTGATATATTTTAATCCTTTTTGGATTTTTTGATACAGATCTTGTGGTTGAACATATGGTCTATCCTGGGGAATATTTCATACACTGATGAAGAAATTGTGTATTCTGCAGTTGGATGAAATTTTTTATGAATATCTGTTAGGTTTAATTTGAAGACTTGTTTAATTCCTTTGTTTCTTTGTTGATTTTCTTCCTGGATTATCTTTCCATTGTCAAAAGTGAGGTGTTGAAGTTTCCTACTATTATTGTATTGTGATCTATCTTATTTTTAGATCTATTTTGTTTTATGTATTTGGGTGTTGGGTGCATATACATTTACTATTGTCATACCCTTTTTGCTGAGTTGATTTCTTTATCATTATATAAAGACTTTCTTTTTCTCTTGTTATAGTTTTTGACTTAAAGTCTATTTTATCTGATATAAATATACTCCTGCTGTTTTTTGGTTTCCATTTGCATGAAAGATCTATTTCATTCTTAAATTTTCAATCTATGAGTTTCTTTATGGATAAAGTGAGTTTCTTGTAGGCTCAGAAGAATATATTTGGTTGTTTTCTTAATCCATTCAGCCACCTTATATTTTAATTGGAGAATTTATTCCATTTGCATTCAAGGCCATTATAGGTGAGGACTTAATATTGCCATTGGTCTTTTTTTTTTTTTTTTTGCTTGTTTTCTGTCTCCTTTCTTCCTTAATCCTGTGTTATTATCTTCCTTTGTGGTTAAGTAATTTTTTCTGGTATTATGTTTCAATTTGTTGCTTTTCATTTTTTAGCATTTCTATGATAGGTTTTTGCTCAGTGATTACCAAGAAATTTAGAAAAAGCATCCTATAGTAATAACAAGTATTTGAAACTTTTGCTGACTTACCTTTGATTGCAAAAGAAGATGTCTTAACATAATAACTAAGAAAATGCTGTGAAGGCAATGTTGACCAGTTTGATGAAAGCATTTCAAATTGTATGTAAAACCAGCATATTGTACCCCATGGTTGCATTAATGTACACAGCTATGGTTTAATAAAAAAAAAAATAAATAAATAATTAAGAACAAACAATAAATCAGACTTGATAAAATTAAAAGGCACAGCCAAGGATACAACCAATAGACCAAATAGACAAACTACAGAGTGGAAAAATATATTTGTACACTATATATTCAATAAAGGGCTGAGTGTCAGAATCTACAAAGAAATCAAGAAAATTGGCAAGAAAATATCCCATTAAAAAGAAAATACCCCATTAAAAAGTAGGCAAAAGACATACACAGAAACTTCAGATAAAGATATTCCAATCGCCAACAAACACATGAGAAAAATGCTCAATGCCAGTAATCATTAGGAAAATCTAAATAAAAGCAAAAATGAGATATCACCTCTCTACAACATAAATGAGTCTTATCAAAAAGTCCCAAGACTTTATATCAGGTCTCAAAAACTTTAGTTAATAAAAAGTATTTAAGCATCATTACAGAGCAGGGGCCTTAATTTACCTTTTTACCTATGGTGTTTAAAAAAATTATTAGGTAGTAAAAACTAATTGTTTTATGATCCAAATATGATCCAAATAATTCAAATAACCTCAACTGCAGGCTTTTAGAAAAATGTGTTTCTTTTCTTAAAAGGAGGAAACACATAGAAGCAAACGTTTCTTGACTGTTTAGTCAAAATGCACTCAAAACATGCTGAAGGGAAAAGAAAATAAATGAATTTCAGGATATATTAATATCATCTCTGCTTGTCCTACGATCACACATAGATTGGTGCTTTGCTTTCATCTAAATTTTGTCGATGGTAATCTTATATAGCAAGTATTTTGGTAAATTTTTATTGTCTTGTGTTTCTCATCAGAATCTTTAGAAAAAAATTCAAATACCTGTGAGGTGTGATGTATGCTATTCTGGTGGTGGGTACTCTCAAAGCCGTGACTCTGGAGTTATTTTATCATGCTGCATGATACAATTTATCCATATAACAAAAAACACTAAAAAAGGAAAAAAAGTTCAAATAGAAATAAAGAAAAGGAAGAAAGTAAAACCATTACAGATGTAAATATTCTGATGTTTTTCCTTCCAGGATTTAAAAACATATATTAATATTTCTGGACACACTGTTTTTTTTTTTTTTAAGTGTACATCCGTGACTCTCACCATCCTTCCTAACAGAGTCTCATACATACATGTTCAGCTATTTTACCCTTCCCCTTGGTCATGTGCTTTGGAGGGAAAGATAACTTCCTCATCAGCCCCAGGGGTGGGCCGTGATTGGTATAAGGCAATCATGGTTGTTTTCCTGGCTAGTGATGGGCTTAAGCATGTGACATAATTCTGACCAATGAGATGGGAAGGGAAGTTAGCTTTGTGACTCATGAAAAGGATTCACATTTCTTTCTAAGAGCACAGAAAGAGGTAGCTTCTTTCTTTCTCTTTCCTTCTGTGGACATTTTCAAGTCTGGGTATGGGCTGTAAGTACAGTTCTTAGTTCTAATCTTGTGGACATGAGGGATGCTAGGCTAACTTAAGAGAAAGTTTTTAAACTAAGGATAGCAGGAGCAGAAGGCTACTGATCATTTGAATCCTTGATGATTTCACTGGGTTTAAGATGAACCAAGCTTGGTCTGCTTATCATTTGCTCCTACTTTATGGCAGTACCTGGAAGGGCCACAGACTTTCCAAGGGGTATGGATAGATTTAAAGAAATCAATTTTCAGATTCTCATCTTCTCTAAATACTCTTTCTTAAAATTAATTGACCTTTGGAATGCGCATGATATGAGATATTATAGTAGATATCCTTTTCTACCTCTCTTTCACAATCAAACACTTTTCACTTTACAAAAGAGAGATCTAGTACTTTACTCAGTCCAAATCTTACTAAGTATGCTTGCCCAAAATGTAAAATAACATCATGAAACCTCCTTTATTGGGGCATCAAAACCAATTCCTTATTTATCTAATTAACAACAATATTTTCAATAAAATTTTGCTTTTTATACTTAATATTTATTCATTTTAATAATTTATAAACTTACAGCATTTTGACTAATTCTGTAATAATAATATTTGACATAATAACTCAACTATAAGATATTTTTTATTATTTAGAGCTTTGTGGTACCAGAAGATTAATTTTTAAATTTCCAAATTTTTAAATATGTTTGTTGCAGAGAAGTATGATGGAAGATCTAAAAAGGATTTTCAAGCATAAAAGTGCTATGAGGGAAGTAGATTGGGAGTACAAATTCAAGGAATAAAAGGAATAATTATTATACAAAGTTTTCATTTCATTTTAAAATGCATGATAGCAGTCATAACATTGTAATGGTATTAAATTTTTACTGTTTAATTCAAAAGTATGATTTAGCATTATTTAAAAAATCAGTATTTACAATTTGCCAGGCATTAAATCGTTTGAAAATATTTATTATAAAAAATTTTAGATGTCAACTTAAAAATGAGAAGATACATAATTTTCCAAATTGTTTTATGGCATATACAAGTCAGAAATTTTTAAAAATCACTATGCAATCTGTTTTGAGTTGAGTTTTTTGATGTCCAAAACATCTATGTTTCTTCTGTCCTATGTATGTATGTATGTACCATCTGTCTATTAACATTACATGTATTTAATTTAACGTACCCTAACATGGATACTGCTGGCCACCACAGCAATAGCTCACAGTTTCACCTCTTCAGCTTTACCTGGCCAGTTATTTCTCCTTCATCCACTTTCTAGCTTCTACCATTTGTTGACATATCTAGTTGGTTGTAATTTCCTTTACTTTTTGCCTTGTCTTTTTGGATTTATATTCATACCTTGGAAAAAAAAATTTACTGTAATTTGAATTAGATTTCAGGTTGAAACAAAGTGAATTTGTTTAGTCTGCCATGTTTTCTCCAGGGGCTGAGAACATCTTTTCTAATAAATTTTAACTTAATCATGTAAGTTAAAGTTATTAGTGCAATTTCTGATGGCTGGTCTCATCCATAAAGATTTCTTTACGTTCCTCAGATTCTTCTATCCTTTATTTTCACTACACTGTACAACTCAGACCTGCTCTTCTTCCTTTTCCTTCCACAAAAATCAGCTCTTTTTATGGACAAGACCAGTTAAGACATAGGAAATCCACAAGGACTTATTTTGGCTTCTTTCCTATGGGTCTTATCCTACCACTTTTGTACAGTGAGAGGTATCACAATCCTGCTCTCCAGCTGCCCTCGGCTCTCCCAAGGTGAAAGCTGATAAAATACAAGAGGCAATGAGGGGACCAAAGGAAAACATGAACACAAAGGGCATCTACCGTCTAACAAAAGGACCTCTCATAACAAGTAGACCTTTTCTTATCCAGGTGAGAAGAAATAATAAAAGCTCCTTATCAGTCAACTTGATCTGGAGTGGGAAGAATGAATGCAGTCTTTGAAACAGCTTAATAAGGCAGAATGGACTTGGTGGGAACATTTTAGACATAGCTTACATTCTACTCTTAACCTTTCAGGACACAGGCACTGCCCTCTGTCAATTACTGCCATCTCTTCATTGACAAGCCTGATGGGGTATAAGTACAAGAATCTTCCAGATGCATGGAAAAGGAAAAAATAGACCTCTGAGACTGGAGGGGCACTTCTGGTCTAGGACTTAGGGTCAGAAAGGGAAGAAACCGTTGTAGGGAAAAAACCAGCGAGAAAACTGCTTTCTATCAAACAGTGTGTAGGGGGTGTATGTAATGTTTCTCTTTGTTTTTTTGAGAAAATTTTAAATGGTGTGTTCACAAAAATGAAAAGAGTTGGATTTCTTCAGTCTTTCTCTATTTCTGTATCTTCTTTTCGGATAAATCTTCCAATGAATTCCCACCTGAACCTGATCCTAATTCCCCAAACTCAGAGACTGGATGCTTTGTGCTCACTCCGTTTATTCTGTCTCTCCATGAGCTCAGGCTGTAAATCCCACAGTGAAGCATGCATAAACACAAACTGGACGGGATTAGACCACACGATTTAGTTAATCTCAGTTTACAAAACCCCTTCTTTCTTTGTGTGAAAGGCTGCCACAGAAACTTAGCAAATGCAATTTGCAAACCAAACGTGAGAACTTTCTGCACTATGGATAGAGAGGGCAAAAATAACTACTTGCTTTCATAAGCCCTTTCTCTTTGAGCCACCCTAGGGATATTTTTTGGGGTGAGGGATGTTTTCCAGTGAATGCTTCAGACATCATCTTGAGAGAGAAGAGCACAACAGTGTTTCCTTCCAAAATGTGAGTAGCACAACCTCTAAAAACCTCCAGGTGTAGTTAAAACTACCAAGAAAGGAGCCTCCTCCTGACTTTCACCTTCCAACTTTCTCCTCCCACCCATGTTTAAAGGTTTGCATTTTTGGATCCAATGATAGTAATAACGGTAGGACTAACACCAACACACTTGAGTTCTAGGATGAAGCATAAAAGGATGATTTTCTATAGTACGTTCACATAACTGGACTTCCATTCAATAATTGGTGTGCAGCTGGAAAGAAAAATGGCTTAAGAGAGAAAACTTCCTATAACAGCTGTTGGCACAAAGCCAGCAGAGGACTGGCGGGATAAACACCTCTAATGTGCTCGCACAATCACCTGATGTCATGAGCACCTGCTGGATGGGGAGACCACGGTGGCAGGAGCACACACGTGTACATCCAGGGTGACAAACATTTCATTTCAGATCCGAATTTAGACAAAAGATGCACTAGTACATATTTCCCCCCTTGGAATCCCCAGGCCTGGGCTCCGCAGGCTCCACTTTGAATGTCCCCAAAGATCATGTTTGCTTTGGTCCAAGATCAGGTAACACACCCCAGTGTTCAACCACTTTGCTCTTCCTAGATGGAACAACATCGGGATGCTCTCAGAGTTGAGATGTGTTGAACTCTCTTCCAGGGCTCTTGAGGTCAGTTTTCAAGTGCTGGTGTTATAAATTATAGAATTTAGTCTGTCACAGAACAGAACTTTATTTCAGTGAAAATAGTGACTGTCACAGATATAAATTATGGGATGCTAATCTGCTGTAACCCAAAAAGAAACGAAAACAAGCTAAGGGTGGTAATGGTGGAGGTGGTGATGGCAGAGGGGTTATGTGTGTGGCTGGTGTAGTAGGAAAGATAACCACAATGGGTACAAGGCTGTCATTACTAAAACAGTCTCTGGCCCTTGTGTTTAGCTACTTCTCGTCCAGGGAACAGCAGTGTTATTTTAAGATACAAAGTCAGAAGTTAAACAAAAGCATTACTATATTTTTAATCTCTGGAGTTTATACCTAGTTATGAGGTCACTTCTAACCAATGTGTAGAGATAAAACATGACTCTTTAGTGTTTAAATCTCCATTCTAGTCTAACACACATTTAAAAATAAATGCTGACTCATTGTAGCCTATCCTGATTTTTCTGATTAGGAATGGCTCTCTCTGTTGAGCTGGTGCTTTTTAGATAAAGATGCAAACATGTCCTCTTGAGGCATTTAGGGTAGGGAGTGTTCAGGCAAAGACTGAGGAGATCTGTTCTCTAACATGGTTTTAAATGCAAACTCTAGTAACAATCCAAGATGCACTTCTTGCCAATGTCATATTCCATAAGAAGTCTTGGCGTCTTTAACAAATGATATGTTTATTGATGCAGTCTCCTTGGTAACTCCTTGGTCCATGGACAAGTGCTCGTTTATGTCTGGGACAGCCATGACTGCTCACCATGGAAGTTTTGAATACTGGCCATTTGATTTTAAACAATAAAGTTCTCATTGCATATTGACTTTTATTAATAAAAAGAGAACCCTAATAGAAACACATTTGACGTGGGTCTCATTCTAAATCACTCTTTGGACAAATTGCCTTCCTTAGATAAAAGAAAGGTGTGAAAGTTGGCCGTTCCGAGGAACAATCTTGCAGTTGCACATCCTGCACGCTGCCTGTTCTATCCTCCATTGTCCGTAGGGGATCATCGCCTTCCAAGCACTGGACAGCAGTTCTGCAGACTTCCTTCCCTGAGGATTGGTCCTGATTCTATCAGTTACACAATGGACCTAGGAAATGATAGAATAAGCCTGCTGTCCTGGTTTTGTGCAAAATCTATTTCACAGAACTCTTGAACCTTCTCCATTTCTCTCCTCCTTCAGACATTTGACCCAGTATCATTTTGGTTTTTCATGATAGTTTATCTTGGTCCCTTTCTTCTTCTTCCTTTTCTTCTTTGATCTTTTCCTAAATAACATTTCCTTCTATTTTCTCATTACTTTTATTGTTTCCCCCTAAATTAGTTGTCTATTCCTTCATTCTCCTTATTTTCTCCTGTATTTCTTCCTCATGTAACTCTACTATTTTTTGTCTCTGATAGTTAAAACCGTATTTAGTGTACTTTCATATTCTGCATTATGTTATATGGAATGTACCTGTGGAAACTTACAGCCTGTTTAAAGAGCCTATTCCACTGCACTGAACTGTGTTTAGTGTGACTGCTCCACATTCCCTACCACCACTTCTAGGGCAAACAGTCTTGGTTGTATGTTTGTCTTTGTATGCTTCCAAGTCTAAGACAGAGAAGAGGCCATGTAAGTGTTTTTAGTATGCGGAATAAATTAACATTGTTTAAGTATTTTGCCAGCCACAGAAATGAGCTAACAAACTCTTCTGTAGACCCGGTACATAACACAATGTCTAGCATATAGGAGGTGTCCAATAAAAGTCTGTCTGATAATAATGAAGGTCTAATTAATAATCAAAGGCCAATGCTGTACCTAAAGCCAGTTTTAATATGTTATTGCCAACATAAACATATTTGTTGTTCTTAGGTTAATGTACCTTTGTTTGGAAGTAAACGGATTTATTTTCAAAGAACTCAATGGGCCAGTCAGAATTTCACTCACTTTCTGGGGCTTACATGTGTCTTACCCATATTTTATTTTAAATCAACATCTTTTCTGACTACCTAGCTCCATCTATTTCTACTTTTTTTTTTCCCCCTGTAGCTAAGACCACGAAAAGCTTTAGCTTGCAGGAAATATACATTTCCATGGAAACCAAAGCAAAAGCAATAGAAAAATGAGGCACTAAATATAAAGTGTCTTTTGGTTGCCAAATATCAACCCATTGACTGACTTCCTTTAGTTTTGTGTTGATTTCTTCAATTCAATGTTAACACATACACCAAGGCTTTTTAAATTAAAAAAAAAAAAAACTTAAAATAAACTATATTATTTTGTTGAGTTGAAAACACATACTTCACATGGGCACAAACTTTCAGGATTTCAAAATCTGGCATTGGCGAATGTGGTTTGACTTTCAATGTGGTTTTATGCGAGCTTCAACTTCAGAGCTAAATGTGCTTGTTGTAAATTTAAACTGTTCCCTGACAGATGATGATATTGTTCGTTTATAGAATTAGGGTGATTATTTTTCCCCCTATATGAAGTGTAAGGAAAGTGTGGTAAGATATAGTTCATAGGAATTAATAAACCGTTACATTTGCAGTTACATAAAGGATACTGCCTGCTGATTTTCAGCAAGCTTATGAATTCCTGGTTGCATATGACCAAGTAATCATGGCAAATAACTGGTGGGTAAGCATGAGACCAGCCCCACTTTCTGTACCGGGGATCTGTGTGGCTGCACAGGGCCCTGAGCTTCGGGAGGGCCCCCTGCTTGGTTTAATGCTCTGCTGTTGCTATCTTGACATTCTCAATAATAATTTTTGAATGATTTCATTTTAGTCCAAAAATAAAAATGTGAAAGTTGATTCCTGAAAATTATCTAAGTTTCTGCATGGAACTTACCTTTCATACCATCTCCATAGCCGGGGTGAATTAAATTCCCTAACCATTTATAAGTATAAGACAGATTTAAAAGGATGAGCAAAAATATCAGTGTAGATCCAACCTTCTGTCTGCAACCCTTCCAGTGTACCAGGACTCTGTTTTGTGACCTCACCCTGCTCACCACTGGTTGAGTGGAATCCATTTCTCGGGCAGTGAAAAGCAATTTATAAAATTGTGAGAAGTAAGGAATACCTCAAAGCCAACTTGTACTGATGTACCTTATGTGCTACAGAATGGATATTTCTCTTAACTCCGCATTTCCATCCCTAGGACAGTGTAGGAATGGATATTTCTCTTAACTCTGCATTTCCATCCATAGGAAAGCTATTGTACAAACATGTTAATGACAACATCGTTTATGATGGTAAAATATTATACATCTACCAATGTACCTCTTACATGATTAGTTAAATAAATTGTACTCTACTTGATGGCATATAAAGGTAGTCACTGAAATGACATTGTAATGTATACTATTATACTTAAATAATGTTATAATATGCTATGTATAATATGATCCATTTAAAAAAAATCTATGCATAGATTAAAAATTTACAAAACTGTTCAACACAATATAGTTATCTCTGGGAGGTGAAGTAATAGACCGTTTTCTTTTTTTAGTGTATCAATATGTTCTCAGTTTTCTAGAATGAGTTTGTAAAGCAATAATACTAGTTAAGAACAACTAACCAACCAACCAGGCAAAACCCAACCAATCATTGCCAAACTCAAAAAAAAAAAAAAAAGACACACAAAACAAAACAAAATGGTGTATGACTTTTTCTTATTTTCCTTTATGAACTATGTCATTGAAAAAATGTACTTGCATTTATTTCTTTTCTTTCCTTTTTTTTTGAGACAGAGTCTCACTCTGTCACTCTGGGTAGAGTGCTGTGACCTCATAGCTCACAGTAACCTCAAGTCCTTGGGCTCAAGTTATCCTCTTGCCTCAGCCTCCCCAGTAGCTGGGACTATAGGCACCAAACACAACACTTGGATAAAGTAGAGATTGGTGCTCACTCTTGCTCAGCCTGGTCTTGAACTCTGGAGCTCAGGTGATCCACCTGCCTCGGCCTCCCAGAGTGCTAGGATTACAGGTATGAACCACTGCACCACACAGGGCAAAACTTCTCGTTACTGATATTATGAACATCATCATTTTCTTCTAGCTAGCCAACCATAATTTATTGTGCCTCCGAAACCTCTCCAGAAACCGCAGCAGGTGCAGAATGCGTCACCTCAGCTGTGACTGTGTGTAGGTGTGAGGGAAGTGGCAAAGCGCCCATCTGCGAGCTATATTGCTTGCCAATTTTATAAAAGGATCCCGGACCAGATTCTCTGCATTTAGACTATGACTCTGTCTTACAGCTATGGAGGAAGACAGCGGATTGTGTATACTAGAAGGCCTATGTATTGTGTTCTTGCAATTTCCCCAACCATTTCAGATGATCCTGATGGATAAATACACTTACCTCTGATTCTCACTTTAGAGGGCAGCCACAAGGTTGAAAGCTTATAAAACCACCCTGTCTGTACTTACATTTGTGTGTTCCTTTCTATTAGATCTTGGTTCTGCGGGTCAATTGTGGCTTAATATGACAGACTGGCAAGAGCCCAGACTTATCCTGTGGTGGTCAGATTTCATTTCCTCGGTGTTGATGGAAGGTCAGTTACAGTCCTTTGTGTCTGGCTGAAACTTCTGCCAACACCGTGGAGCACGATGCACTCGCTAGGCACAGAGCCTACAGCAGTGGCAACACTTGTTGAGCCTGGGATTAGTTAATAAGTCAGGCAGGGCCAGTTGCCTGAATTTGCTGGCTTTTTGATAGAATCTTTGTAATAATTTGATTTATTAATATTCATTATAAAATAGTGATATAAAATTTCCCTTTTCATTCAGCTGACATAGCATTTAAAAAAAATCTGGAGCTTCTGAGAAGGTTTGATAAATGTGTAATATTTTAAAATGAATGATGAAAACTCTTTTATTATTGAAATAAGCAATGTACTTTAATGTTAGTGTATTCAGACCCCAGTTAAAATTTGAACAGATGCACAGGTTTTGAAAAAGTAGATTTATAGAGAAGAGATAAAATAGGAAAACTCAGTTACTTTTTATTTGCTTGATCTTTAAGATGTCAGAATGAAAAAAAAAATAGGAAGTATTTTTTTTTTAAAGAAAAGAGAGCATGGTATTTTAAAAATGGTTGTCCATAAAGAAAATTAAGGGACATGCATCTTAATTTAACACAACTGTGAATTAAACTCTTGTTTGGATTTGGAAAACACCTATACTCTTTTCTTGAGTGTTAACAAGGTGGAAATTGTTTCCTTGAGGAAACAAAGTATAAATTAAAGTAGTATTTTTTAGCCAAGTATCTCCATGTCTATTTCTTCTTGGCAGGAGAAATCGAAGGCCTCATGCCATATAATTTAATGCTAACTTTTACGTTTATGATGTTTAATATATGTGGTGGACATGATGTCATTGTTTGTCCAATATAGTTTCTCCTTCCCTTAGGAATTTATTCTCTCCACTTCCAACTGAGTGATCCTCGCAGGGTTCTTTTTGTGGTACTCTGTTTTATATTCATAAAGGTGACCACATGATCAATTATATTGCTGCATTTCCCAGTCTAAAATTATTTGGTCCAAAGAAAGGTAAATGACCCACACTGGGGCAATCAGAGGTCTGGACAGAGGAGTTGTTCTGTCCAGAGGTAAGCCTGAAGGTGCATTGCATCCGGGTCATGGAGCAGATGGAAGGTGGATAAGAAGAGACTAAGGGCATTAGGAGAGAACAAATCCACTCAAAGACCAGCAAAGATGAAAGATGAGTAGGTAGTGAGAGCAGGAAGAGGGTCTTTGAGTTGTCTTAATTTTCTTTAGCTCTTTTTTCAAAATCTTTGAGTTACCCAGATCTCATATGTCAAAAGGCCCTTTTTGTAAAGCCAGTTTGAGTTGGTGGTCTACCTATTATAAATGAAAGGGACCTAGTAAATATCCAACACACAGACTTTTTTTTTTTAACAACAGTAAAATAGAGAGGTATCGTACTGAGGTTGCTCTGTCTCATGGGCTACACTGCAGTCAGTGTGTGTAAACTCAATTTGCAAATAAGACTCACAATTAGTAGGAAATGAAACATGTCTTTTTAGCAAGTGACACCAAAAGGCTAAACAAATAATAAAATGTAGTTCCAGTTATTGTCACAGTAAGTTTGACTGAACACAAACATTTTGAAGACAAAATGCATGAAGTGAGCATTAAGCTTAAAATTAAAGACATTGATTCAAGCGACAGAAAAATAAATCTGGCTTAAAAAGTAAAGGAATTCAGGCCATTTAAAATTGAGTATAGAGAAGCAGCTTAGGCTGATTTTAATGAAAACAAAGGATTGTTGGTAACAGTTTGCCTACGAAGAAGAACAAGTAACATTGAGAATAAAAGAGTTTATTCTCTTTTATAAAAGAGTCTATAAAACATGCAACGAGATGTTTGCCTAGGGATCTCAGTGAGGAGGAAGGCAGTGGGGTGGAAGCAACCTGTCCTTGGGGTTAGACCTCTATCACCCTACTGGTGGGCTTTTCAAATTACACATGCCACCCTCATTCCTTTTTTTTTGTAGCTTTTCATATGCCTTTCAGAAGGGGTACTTTTTCCTACCCCAAATCCCGCTCTCGGGTGAGAATCTCAAGGGAGTAGCAATTATTGATGGGGATATATAATGTTTGTCAGATGTATAGAGCTTCTTTAAAGGCTGATAACAATTGATTTAGACTCAGTACAAGAGCTGACTCCTATTTAATGAAAAATGGAGTGATTTATATGAAAACCAAAGCATATATAATGCAAATAAAGACTGGATGGCTCTATTACTTTCAGAAAAGACTACAACTATCTGTATGGCAGAATGATAGATTGTTGCCCACGAAAGGACCAAGACTTGGTGGAAAGAAAGTGACCAATACGTTGAGTTTTTTAAGATTTGTTCTGTGGCAAAACATAAGGTCTGTCCTTGAGAATGATGCATGAGCTGAGGAGAACGTGTGTTCTCCGGCTGTTGGAGGAAAGGTTCTGTAATATATCTATTAGCTTCATTTGCTCGATAGTGCAGATTAAGTCCAATATTTCATTCTTCATTTTCTGTTTGGATGATCTGTCCAGTGTTGCACGTGGAGTGTTGAGATCTCCAGTGATTCTTATATTGGGGTTTATCTCTCTCTTTAGCTCTGATAATATTAACTTTTTACACCTGGGTGCTTCAGTGTTGGGTGCATATATATTCAGAATTGTTATATCCTCTTGCTGAATGGACCCCTTTACATATTAACCTTTTTTGTCTCTTCTTATACTTTTTGTCTTGAAATCTATTTAATCTGATAGAAATATAGGCACTCCTGGGCTATTTGGCTTTTGTTTGTATGGAATACCTTTTTCCATCCCTCTATTTTCAGTCCGTGTATGTATCTGTAGGTGCAGTGTACTTCTTGCACACAACGCATAGTTGGCTCTTGTTTTTCTTTTTTTAAATCTTTATTTAAAATCATAAGTGTATATATTTATGGGGTACAATGTGATGATTTGATATACACTGTGGAATGCTTACTCCATATAAGGAGTCTTATTTTTCGTGACAAGACATCTGAAATTTACTTGGCTCTTGTTTTCCTTATCCATTCAGCCACTCTGTCTTTTGATTGGAGAGTACGGTCCATCCGCACTCATTGTTATTATTGATAGGTAAGTACTTACTATTGCCATGTTATTTGATTTCTGGTTGTTTTGTCTCCCTCCCCCCCCCCTCCTTGTTCCTTCCATGTTCCTTTTGGTTAAAAGTGATTTTTTTTTTTTTCAGTAATATGTTTTACTTTCTTCATTTTCATTTTTTGTGTCTCTTATAGGTTTATTGATGTAACCATGAGGCTTTCTAAAAACATTCATAAACAATTATTTTAAATACATGCAATTCTACTTACAAACCAAAAGCAAACAAAAAGAAATCTAACAGAAATTTTACCCTCCATCTCCCACTCACTGCTTTTAAACTTTTTTGTTTCTCCACATACATACATATTTTATACTATCTTTTGTAAAGTTGGTATTTTTTTTTTTTTGAGACAGTGTTACTTTGTCACCTTTGGTGGAGTGCTGTGGCCTCATAGCTCACAGCAACTTCAAACTCTTGGGCTCAAGGGATTCTCTTGCCTCAGCCTCCCGAGTAGCTGGGACTATAGGCATCCACCACAACGCCCGGCTATTTTTAAAGGGTGGGTCTTGCTCTACCTCAGCCCAGTCTTGAACTCATTAGCTCAGGCAATCCGCTCGCCTGGGCCTCCCAGAGTGTTGGGATTACGGGCGTGAGCCACCATGCCCAGCCAAAAAAAAGTTGTTATTTTTGACAGGTTTGTCTTTCAGTTTTCCTGCTCTCCTATATCATAAGTTGTTTATACATTGCAATTACAGCAACGGAGTATCCTGTATTTGTGTACTTGCTGTTACCAGTGAGAAGTATACCTTCAGATGATTTCTTATTGTTCATTAGCGTCTGTTTTTTTCAGAGTGAAGAACATTTTTTTTTTTAAATTTCTTATAGGACAGGCCTGGTGTTGATGAAATCCTTCAGCTTTATTTTGTCTCAGAAAGCCTTTTTATTTCTCCTTCCTGTCTGAAGGACATTTTTGGCAGAACACTTTAGGGTGAAGGTTCTTTTCCTTCAGCACTTTGGATATGCCATGCCGCTCCTGGCCTGAAGGGTTTCCACTGAGAAGCCTGCTGCCAGATGTGTTAGAGCGCCTTTGTATATTCTTTTCTTTTCTTTCTTTCTTCCTTTTAAATTTTCTTTTCTTTCTTTCTTCCTTTAAAATTTTTTTTTATTAAGTCATAAACACATAGATCATGTATGCATTAATGCATTTAGGGGGTACAATGTGCTGATTTTATATACAATTTGGAATGTTTATATCAAACTAGTTAATATATCCTTCACCTCATTTACTTCATTATTGTGTTAAGACATTTATACTCTATACTTAATAGATTAGATGTGCACCCTTGCAATATGCACCATAGGTGTAGTCCCACCATTTACCCTCCCTCCATCAATCCTCCCCCTCTTCCCTCCTTCATTCTGGGCTACAGTTGTGATTTATCTTTCATATCAAAGTGTGAGTAATTGTAAATTAATTTCTAATAGTACTGAGTACATTGAAAAAAAAGTTTCTTTCTTTTCTTTTCTCTCTTTCTCTCTCCCCCAGCCCCTTCCCTCCCCTTCTCTCCTCTCTTTTCTTCTTCTCTTCTCTTCTTTCCTTAGGACCTTTTCTTTGGAGCTCCTTTGCATTTCCTTTCCTTTTTGCTTTCCTTTCCTCTTTCCTTTCCCCAGGACCTTTTCTTTATCTGTGACCTTGGGAGCTTATTTATTCAATGTCTTGAGGGAGTCTTGTTTGTGTTGAATCTGCCTAGTGTTGCAATATGTGTTACCTTCCTGTGTATGAATATTGATATCTTTTTCTAGGTATGTTGTATGTCGTTTCTCTGAATAAATTTTCCACCCCAGTCTCTTTCTCTACCTTTTCTTTAAGGCCAATACCCTTAGATTTGTCCTTTTGAGGCAATTTTCTAGATCTTGGAAGTGTACTTTATTCTTTTTCATTCTTTTTTTCTCTTCTGACTACATTTTCAAATAACCTGTCTTCAGTCTCATAATATGTTCTTCTGCGTGGTCAGGTCTAATGTCAAGAGACTCAGATGCATTTCTCAGTTTGTCAGTTGAATTTTTAAGCTCCAGAATTTCTGCTTGGTTTTAAAAAATTACTTCAATCTCTTTGTTAAAGTTCTCTGACAGGCTTCTGAAATCCTTCTCTGTGTTGCCTTGAAGTTCACTGAGCTTCTTCAGGACAGCTATTTCAAATTCCTTGTCTGAAAGATCACCTATCTCCATCATTACAGGATTAGTCACTGGTACCTTATTTAGTTCATTTGGTCAGGTCATGATTTTTTGAATGTTTTTGATGCTTGTGGATGTTCATTGGTGTGTTGGTCTTAAAGAGGTAAATGTTTATTTTAATCCTCACAGTCAGGGCTTGTTTGAATCCATCCTTTTGGGAAGGCTTTCCAGGTATTAAAAGGGAACTGAGTGTTATGATCGAAGTCTTTGGTAACTATAACCATATCAGCACTGGAGGTGCTCCCAGCCCAGTAAGTCTTGACTCTTGCGGACTCCTGGTAGTACTGCCTTGTAGGATGTGGGTAAGATATGGGAGAAGTCCCTGAATTACCAAGCAAAGTCTCTCACTCTCTTCCCTCATTCTCCATGCTGGGGTGCTGCAGTTGAGGGAGGAATGATGTGGACACTCCCTTGTGGCCACCAGTGCCAGGTCACCCCCAAAGCCAGCCTAGTCTCACCCAATGCCTATGGTGACTGTTGCCTGGCTTCCTCTGATGTTTATTCAAATCCCAAGGTCTCTTTGGGTCAGTAGGTGATGAATATTGCCAGGACTGGGTATCTTCCTTCAGGCCAGCATGTTTCATTCTGGCTCAGGGTTGGTCCAGAAATGCTGTCTAGAAACTAAGGCCTGGACTCCTGGGCTTCAAGAGTCTGCTCGGTATTTTATTTTACTGTGGCTGAGCTGGTACCCAAGTTGCAAAACAAAATTCTCTGAACTCTTGTCTTTCCTTTCTGCAAGTGGAAGAAGACTCCCTGAGCCACACTGCCTGTAGTCAAGGGAGGGGTAACTCAGGAACTGGCATGGCTGCCCCCACTAGTTTCCCATTAGGTCACACGCACACACAGTCCACTGGCTCTAGGTCAGCACAGCTGTAGGAATTGTCCAAGGACTGCAGCCTTTGTGGCCTGATTGCCTTTCTAGTTTATTCCAGGCCCAGGCTGCTTTTTGTCATTGGGTGCTGGGGCTCCCTGGAATGCAGATTTCAGGGTGGAGGTTTTCTCTCTGGCCGGGCTGGTCCCAATGCTCCCTCTCCCTCCACGGTCACTGTCAGGATAACACCCTGTGCTGAGTTCCCCTGTGTCAGGGTGGCTCTGAGTTTCAGGGCAGAGCCCCATAGTCACTTCACTCTCCCTCCCTCTCTCTCCACTTGGTAAGCTGCCTTAGCACTGCTGAAGGTAATGCAAGATTGTTTTTTCTGCTCTCTTCAGTGCCTTTTCCCTTGGCGTAATGTTAGAATCAGGTAGTGTGGTTGCTCACCTGATTTTTGGTTCTTCTTAAGGTGCTTGCTTGTGTGGATAGTTGTTGGATTTGGTGAGGGGATGATCACTGGAAGTTTCTATTTAGCCATCTTTCTCTACCTCCCTCTATACATACGAATTATGTACCCTATGGGCTACATTACATGTATTACATCTGCTGTCTCATAAAAAATAGTATTCTTTTATTTATTTAAGAGATAAAACTGAGATTCATAGAAGCAACTTGCTCAACATCAGACAGCTGTTATATAATGGAGAGTGTACTCAATTATACCATTGTTTGTTTCCAAAGCCAATGAACATTCCAGTCCTCCATGGATGAGCACCATATAGCTATGGAGTGCCCATATGTATCTAAAGGACAGGTAGGGGAAGAATAATATATATATAATTTACAACATAGTACAAGTTTTTTGACCAGAAATGGAGACAATATGCTCGCAATAAAATGGAATTTACAACATAGTTTAAGTGTTTTCAGCAGAAATGGAGACAATATGCTGGCCATAGACTGGAATAATGTTTTATACACTAATGTTTATGGCTTGTTGGATGAGTTATATTAAGAAAATTATTGAGATAAAGTCCTGGAGCAGTAATGAAAAAAATGTTTAATCTTTTCAAATTATCAATTTAGCAAACGTTAGCAACTCTACAAAGTGCTTCAATATTGTGTATTCATATGATCTTGCATGTCTTTTGAAAGTATAATTGGTGAGATAAGTGAAGGATTGAATGGAATCTTATAATAAATAAATAACCCTATAATAATATAATATAATAAATATAATAAATATATAAATATAAAAATAAATATAATATAATAAATAAATAAAATAATATTAAATATAATAAATAACCCTACTTTAATTATATTGATGATTATTTTTAGCATAAAGCATAATAACCAATTTGAATCTCATTGGATGGACTTAATAATTAATGAAAAATGCCCTTACTGATTTCAAAGTTAGGAGCTCTATGATTCAGTCAATCACTAGCTAAATGACTATGGCAAAGTTACTTTTATTAATTAGTATCATCATTGATAAAATAAGGTCATTGATTAATAGGTCATTTTTGACTTTTATTCCACTTAGAAATTCTGCTGCATTAAGAGTCTCAAATATTGGTAACCTTATTTGGCATCACCAAACTTCTCTATTAGGTTGGAAAGCCTGAAATAGACTAATGATCTCAAATACCCTGGTGTATTTTTGGGTAAGCCTATTAGATTTTTCATTATGGAAACATTTAAAATAATAGAGCTTCTACTTTTCTAACAGTCTCAGATATCTCTATCTCTATGATTAAATATTGGAATTCGTCATGGCTGTTTCCTACGCTTTATGCTATTCTCACTTTTTACTTTTTCCCAAAGATATCTCAACTTCTGACATATGGGAAACAGAAGTCTGAGAGGATCCCCAAGATTCCCATCCTCTGATGTACACATGCTGTATATATTTTTCTTCCTATAGTATAGGTGGGACTTATGAATGCAATGGGATTAGGCTACCAGGTTACCATAAGTGGCAAAGATGAAAGGATGTAATTTAGGTGCTTAGTAAACTGACCTTATGTTAATCAAAATGAGACCATCTTTCTTTCCCTTGATGAAACCCTGTGAACCCTAAGGGGGCATGGAGGTCCAACCTGAAACTTGCAAACTGCAGGCAGAGTATTTGAGGATTGTTTTTCTTATCTGTGGTGTTAGATATCATGAAAAGTATGCATAGACCTTTTTTTGTGCTAATCAACTTTCATTAGTGTTTGTGTATTTAATGTGTGGCCCAAGACAGTTTATTCTTCCAATGTACAACAGAAAAGAAAAAGGTTAGATACCCCTGGCTGGAGATTTGAAGTGAGAGAGATTCCAAGGGAGAGACACGGGATGTTCTCTTGCTGACCCTGGAGAAGTAAATTGCTGTGTTCTGGAGAATACATAGGACAGAGAATGGTAGGTGGCTTCCAGGAGCTGAAGGCCTTAGTTTCAAGTCCACAAAGAACCAAGTTCTGCCAGCAACGGTGAGTTTGGAAGATAATCCCTAGTGCTGGCAAGCATTAGATTGCCGCATGTAAAGTCCTGAGCAAAGAACCTAGCTGATCCCTGCCAGGAATCTTGACGCCCTAGAAATTTACACAATGGACGAGTATTGTTTTAAGTGACTGAATTTGTGGTAATTTGTGATGCAACAATAGAAAACTAATACAACATGACTTCAGTTATCACTACGTGACTCATAAATTTGTATGTCTAGCAAAACCTTTTCTTGCACACCCAATAGATGTCCATTTGACATCTTCTCTTGGCTGTCTCAAGAGAGCCTTGAGAGCCTACTTCAATGTCAACATGTTCAAAACCAAACTCAGTTCATTACTTTCAAGCTAAATTCACTGGATAGCATCTATTATCCATTAATCTAGGAAGCGAAAAACCTAGGAGTCATTTTGATACCTAGTTCAGCTTCATCCCCTATATTAAATTCATCACAGGTTCCTATTCACTTTACTTATTTGTGGCAGATGCTTCATTCTGGTAACTCAACGTCTACTTTCTACCCATCAAGTATTTCTTCTTAGTGATTAAAAGGCTGAAAAGTTAAAGAGAAAATTTGCTTTTTGTAGCTCAAAGTTCTCATTAGGCTTAGGTTCTGTGAGGCAGATGCATTCGTGTGAATCCTGTAAGATGGACATGATGAGAGGTGGCAGCCATGTGTGAGGAGCTCAGACTGTCCAGCAAGCATGGTTGTGCAGACCATTGGTCCTTCTGGGGACAGTTAAGGCAACAGTTGGTCCTTAGCCTGGTGAGAGCCAGCAGGTTTCCACCAGATGAGTCAGTCTAATAAGTATGGTCAATGTGTCTCTTTGTTCCATTGCTCCTCGGTGTGGAGTGTTCCAGCTTGGTGCTTTAACCAATTCCAGAATTCCAGAATTCTGTAAGCTACTTAATATTTTGGGATAGATTTCTTTTGTTTACACTAGATTAGATGGATGAATACATTTTAAAGAAGGCAATAAATCCGTCATTTTTTCTCCATCTCTACTACTACCAAAATCACCATCCTATTACAAGCTATTGCATGGATTCTAGCAATAACCTCTGGGCTGGTTAACCTCTGTATCCACCATGCCCCTTTATAATCTACTCTTGAGTCACAGTGATCTTTTCAATATGCAAACCTCTTTCACTTCAAATAGTCAATCACTCCCCATCCTTCTTTAGATAGGAATTAAAATCTTCACCAGTCGATATAACTCTAGTCTAATCTCATACTTCATTTCCCCATTGTTACCACTTCAATTGGAGACTTTTGGTTTCTTTTCCATGCATCTTATTAACACCCACCTTTGTACAAAATACTCCCTTCCTCAAGGAAGGCTCTCATTCCCTAGTTGAGATCAAAGCTACATCAGCACTTCCATAAGGAAGGTCTGTTGCTTTCCCTGGGTTGGTCAGTTATCTCATGTGTTTTTGTTGTGTTGTTTACCCCTAAGAGATTTCAGTTTGCATAGTTGCAATTTTTTATCTGTGTCATCATTTTATTAACACCTGCCTCTCCCACTATGTGGTCAACACCACATAAACAGGTACTTCTTGTTTTCACTCATGTTATTTTCCCTCCAACAAATACTTGTTGAATGAAGCATTTATAATGTTTTAAGTGATTTATACACATCATCTCAGTTTTTCTTTGTGAGGGTACTATGAGGTAGTTAGGATTACTTTATTCTATAATTCAAGATAAGCCAGACTATGTTGTAGTCACAGATAACTCCCAAAAGCCAGTGGCTTAAGATGACCATGGCCCAAGTTTGTTTCTTGCTTATGACTCATGTAAAATATAGGTTAGCAGGTGGAAGACTTTATTGCACTTAATCAGGGACTCAGGTAAGATGCTCTGTCTTGACACATGCTTCTAAACTATTGCAGCAGAGAAGAAAGATGAGGAGGAATCATATGTCAGCTTTTAATAGCTTCTGCCCATAAGTGACATACTGGGCAGAGCAAGTTGCTTAGCCATGTCTCCCTGGAAGGAGACAGAGACACACAGTTATACCAGATGCCTATCAGGAAGAAAATCAGAAATACTGGTGATCGGGTCAAAGAAATTGGTCTACCACATTCATTCCTATTTTATAACTGCTAAGCAGGCATACAGAAAAGCAACTTGCTTCTAAGTGGAAGAGCCAGAGTTTGGAACTGAGTAGTTTGCATACACCCCCAAACCCCTGCCCTCAGATATCTGCATTATTTTTCTTTGTCCACACTCGGGCCATCTTCCCTAGATTTGCATCTAGGAGCAAATGGTTAACCATGTTTCTGTCATTGCTTTTGTTCTCAAAGGAGAGGAGGGAAGCCAGTTGCTGCTATCTCTAGAATTTTACACCCTGAAGCTGGTAGAAATGAAGCATTTCTTTTGGAAATATCTCCATGGTCACACAAAGCTGATATTCTGGCAGTCACTTCTGCTCTCTGTCTTTTTAAGTGTCCATTTCTACCTGTCCTTACATAAATAAACATGGAGGATAATTTGGCCAAGACTGTGTAGTCATGTTATCCTCAAATATAAACTTTAAAGAAAGCTGATTTAATTGAAGGTTTTTCTGACAATACTCACCACTGATTTGAATCAATCAATTATGTGTCTTTCATTTTTCAATTAGAAAGACATTTTCCTGGATAGTGTCACTCAAGACCATTGAATGAGTATGAGGACATGACAAATAGTTCTTTCTGAAGCTCTAAATTCTTATGGGCTTTTATGAAAATAAAATTCAAAACTAGTATTTACGTAAGCGAGTAAAATAGTAAGATACTTATTTTATTTTAGTCATGGGATGAGAGAAAGGAGAGCGGGAAGCTTGCGTGGGTGTTATTAATTATGTATTGGCTTTTGACTAATATTTCAAATTTATAATTTTGACTGATGACCTATTAAGATTTATTTTGCCTATTAGCGGAACATACTTTTTTTTTTTTTTTGAAGTTTTTGGCTGGGGCTGGGTTTGAACCTGCCACCTCCAGTATATGGGGGCCAGCGCCCTACTCCTTGAGCCACACATGCCACCCAGAATATACTTTTTTAAAATATGAAATTTCAGGCAAAAAACCCATATAAACCTTGTTAATCCCAATTTTTATTATTTAAGAATATGATTTGGTAATTATTCAAGGAACATTTTATAAACATTAAAATTTAATTAAAATAGTCATATTAACTGCTAAAAATATATGCTATGCTTAAAGAAAATTTCTTGGTTTTCTTCCCTTAATTACATGTAGAGATGAATTATAAAATTTCCTACATGGAAATATGAAGTGGAGTTTGGTGCCTATTTTAAGGAATTGAATAATGTTCTCTGGGATATAGCTCTGGGACTAGCGATAGAAAAAGAACAAAGTTCAATAAAACATTAATATTAAATAAATTATCTGTGGGTATGTGTGTATTTGCTGTCAGCCTCCTTTTATTAAAGTTCTTTATTCCTCATTTAAAATGTACATTTTTAATGGACCAGTTTGTGTAATAGTCTTTTCTTAATTATTATGTACTTATTTTTTGAGTAAATTCTATAATAACTAGCAAAACTCCACAAAAAACTGAAGTAGCTTTGCAACAAAGGCTTATCCAGGGTTTGCTTCCTGGAAAAAGCAGGCAAGTGTGCCGTTTGCCATGGAGAGCGAGGGAGAAGACGTCATAGAGAGTAGATTGCCTTTTCTGAGTGGCGCTGTCAGTCCCTTGGTATTTCAGGATTGGAGGTGTCAGAGGCCAGTTTAAGTCTCAGCTAAACAGGAGACTCCTACTGAAATCAGCCAGAGAGATTTATAAGCATCTTATCCAAGCAGGACAATTTTTCTTGTCTGCCATGGAGCCTAAATTTGGACATATTTACATACTTCCACAGAATATTTGCCTACATGTCATCCGATTTCCCCTAAGTAATGAAATTCCCTTCCAGCCTCTGAAATTAACGTTTTAGCAGATGACAGTGTGGCTTTCTGTAGCTTCCTTACAATACCAGCCAAGGTCTTTTCCCTTAACACTTTGTGACCGTGGAATGTAAAGACAACTGAGAACAAGGGGAGATGTCCTGTTGTAGAGGTACATAAAAGCCGTGAAACACGAGAGCAGGGGAGGGGGCACGGGTGGGAGATGAGGGTGGTGAGTTTTGCCATGTGCTCTTTCTCTCCAGATCTGTTTTTTAAAAGTTGCTTCTGGCCCCTCGGTCAATCTGCACTTAATTACCTGTTCCTGCTCTACTCCCCAGACAGCCAGCAGTGTGGCCAGTGTATTCCCCATCTCTCTGTGAGGCCCAGCTCTGGGGCTGAGCTGATGCATTACAAATGCCTTGTGGACCAAAACAATGTATGTGTCTGCTGGGATTTTCACTAAGCGGTCAGGATGCCAACCACAGTCCTGATCGTTTTAAATGGCTTGTGATCTGAGGCTGGGGAGATGCTCATTAGTGGCAGTAGGAGTCCAATATCAGGACCAGATTGAATCGAGTCTGTCTGCTCTCTGCCAGCACAAGCATTAATAGAAGACACTGCGTCAATAAAAGTTCCCCAGATGAAGCCATTGAATAAGGCACTTATGGACAATTATAAATGTTTTGCCCTGTGGTGCCTCTTCTCTATCAAACCTACTCCAAGCCTGATAAGCGCTGCCTCTTTAGGGATCATTAATTTCCCTGAAAATTTAAACAGCTGTCACTTGTGATCCTCCTCAGGTGCTCATGTGGGAGAGATTAGCTTGTGTTTATAAGCCGGTCTGTTCATTAAGCGCCTGCCCGTGTGGAACCCCCTCCACCGGCTGTGAGTCAGGCCTGCAGATCTCCCACAGATAATTGGGGGCTGCTGCGAATTACACAGAGGCGCTGGCGGCCTCGAGGATGGTGTGGCCTTATTAACATCAGCTGGGTACAGTGCACCATTTTAATGATTTCCAATAAACCCAGGCAAGCCCTCAGAGCTCCACCAGCGTTTGGGCACTGACAGTTAAAGAGGCTGCCTGGGTTTGGGTTTGTTGTAGTTACTGTCAGTCGCTTTCTCATTAACACTTGAAAATCTGGATTTAACTCTGCGATGCAGCGATTCTTCCGTGGTCTGCTTCTAAGTTCAAATTACTCCTGGTGCTTTTAATGGCTGTTATAGTAGAAAAGTACACTTCATGAAGCTGTGTGGGTCCAAATGTAGGAAGTACGTTTTGGCTGTGCTTTCTAAATTCAGACCCTCAAGTTTTAAATAGCATTCTCCATTTATATCATTGTTCAATGAAATTGATGTATTTGTGTATTCTCTGATGTTACTAAATTCTTGTAAACTAATACAAAGTGTTATATTTTGATGTTTTTAACAGTTCAAAACTTAGTGAAAATTCTTTGTTTAGAAGACCTTCAAATAGGTTGGACAATTTCCTTTGATAAATAGGTAAAGGAAAGATAAGGGAACAATTTAAAAATGTGACACATTTATATTATTTCAGTTACAAAAAATACTATTAAAATAGAAACGTTTCCACAAATCCTTTTCAAAATGCTGTCTCTGTCATAGGATTTGATTTTCGTTTTTGAAAAGTAATCCCTGGTGCTCATCGTTGGAACTTTTACTCCAACAGATAATTTTATATTTAGAAACATTCTTGGCAGCATTCAATGGGTGGTCATAATGGCAAAAGTTGTCAAATTTTACCAATTTGAAAGAAATGTATCCTAGCTCTAAGTTCAACAACTCTTTTAAGAACTTTGCCAGGAACTAAGCATCAATCTTTTGAAACATCAATCTTTTGAAGTACAAAAGATTTACTGTTCATTTTTGACTTCATTTGGAATATTAAAAAAATTCTATTTTAAAGCATTATTTCTATAAAATTTGTTAGATTGATAGCTTGAAGGGCATCTCTAGCGTTAATGTTGTTGCTGCTTTATGGAGCCCGTGAATGATACAGGAGTCAGCCTACTGTACAGTGTTGTCTCTGTAAACTTAGATTCTTTATAATATAATAAATCCTTTTATTATATTATAGCAGTGATTTTCAACCAGCATGCTGTGAGAGGATCTTAGGTGTGCCATGAAAATTTTTAAAGATCATTCGTTAAATTATTTTTGAAAGACATTCAAGGGATGATAATTATATTCTTTTTTTTTTAATCAACAGAATTTAACTGTGCTGCAGAACTTTAACTATAGGTTCAAGTGTGCCATGAGATTAAAAAAGGTTGAAAAACACTGTATCATCAGCAAGGCAATGGATCTACTAATGATTATATCACGCAGTCTTAAAAGCATTGTCTTATTAAAGAATTTTTATACTTTTGACAGGCTGCCTTTTCTGTTATGTATTTCCTTTCATGGATGATACAAAAAAGGTAGTCTTTTATTTTATGCAGAGAAAAAAATCCGATACCATCAGCTGAAACACAAGGGAACATCACTGTGTTCATCTAACTGATACCAAATCTTTCCTTCTTCAGAATGTGAGATGATGCTTCTTTTGCCAAATCTTCAGTAGTGTTTCCTGTGCATCTCCCAAATCTATTTGTTGATAACAGGAATGCCTTGTAGTTTTTAGCTGTGTTGATTTCTATGATGTATCAGACATTTTAACTAGGAAGGGGAGGTGTTTCTCTGACAGTGTATGCCTTTTACTATTAACCAAGAAACCACGTGGGTGCTTAGATGCGTTTAGAAATAGTTATCAATAAATTAGGTAAATGTTATAAATTGTTGGTCTGAGAACAGCATGACTTTAAATATTGCTAAAAATTGATTGCATTGTGTTTGACACGCCTATACTGAACTGCTTTCTTAGAATCTTGAAATTAATACCTTGCGATATAATATGCCTTCATTGTGAAGTTTACGGATAAAATTATAGCTGTCCATTGTTATAAATAGTGAAAGTAAACCCATATTTCATGTGGGGTTTTTGATAATTTTGAAGTTCCAGACTGAAACCTTCATATACATGACTAGATGATCTCTTTAAAAGCATATAATGTGTCTGATAAGCATTTTTATAATAAGAGATAAAATATTAACTTTTTCTGATGGTTTGCTTCTGCTTCAGTCATTAGCATTTTTTAATCTTTTGGGTTATCTGCAAGAAATTTTTAATTTACTTGACATTTTGTGAGTAAATTCATTGAAAATCAGATAGTCTCTTAGTTCATGTAGTAGAATTCCCACAAACTAGAACATAATAGAATACAGTTGACCCTTGAATAATGTGAATCTGAGCTATGGGTCCACTTATACATGGAGTTCTATAATAAATATATTGGAAAATTTCTTGGACACTTGAAAAATCTTACAGATGAACTGTGTAGCCTAGAAATGTTGAAAAAATTAAGAAAAATTTAGATATGTGATAAATGTGTAAAATATATAGATGCTAGTTTACTTATGTGTTCATCGACTATGTTATTGGGAAGAATATTAGTAGGCCTGCAAGAGTATGCTATTAGTGGTTAAATTTGGGGAACTCAAAAGTTATATGCAGATTTTCAACTGTGCAGGGGGTTGGTGCCCCACCCCCATGTTTTTCAAGGGTCACCTGTATACTGGAAACAACCATAGGAGAAAGCATATTACTCTTGACTTTGCCATCTTTTGGAAGTAGCTCCTCTTTTAACTCAGCATACTTTGCTCATTGCATGAGGCAGAGGGTTCTGACATACAGACTGATTAAGGGGAAGGATATCATTCCAGGCAGCAGAGCTTAGTTGCTTTCTTATTGCTTACATTAAAATATAAGATTTTACCACCTATTTCCCTCCACACTATAACAGATTGTCTTTCATTTATGCCATTTGAGGGGCTACTCCCTGAAGGAAGGGGAAGAATATCTTTGCCTCCCATTCCTTAATGTAGCTCTGGCTATGGCTCCCAGAGAGTGTTTGTAACAGGATGTGCAATGCTATGACTCAAGTTAGTGGTTTCCTGTCTTTGTAGATCGTCTTTGATCTTAATAGATACAAGTATATAATCACAAGGTACATCTTCATAACTCATACCGTTACATCCAAAATGAAAAACGTTGGAGGTTTAAAAAATCTTTTATTGGGATACATTATGTGTGCGTGTGTATGTGTTTGTGTGCATGTGTAGTTGAGTGCTGAGTATTTCATGCATATATTTGCAAGGATGAAGCTTGATTTTTTTTTTTTTTGAAGCTTGATTTTTTTAAGATTCCTCAAATGACCTGGAGTCTTCTAAGAAAGGAAGAGATCCCCAAGAAGCAAGTGATGTCTGTGTTCTTACATTTTGTTTAATGAACAACGAATAGAAGAAAACTCCCAAACTCAATGAAACACTCTCTTTTTAAAGAAAATATGGCTTTTATATAATAGTAGAAAACTTTCCCCCCTTGAGATCTTTAAAAGAAAAGATCCAAGACTCAGGTGTATGTACTAAATATGGTGATCTCTTACAAAGGGAATTCAGTTAGTAACTAGACTATTTAGTATTGTATTCAAAGAACAAAAAGACTCTTGGGTCCACCCTGATGGACACATGGGTAATTCAGGAAAGCACTCGGGAGGGATGAACCTATGTCCTGAGGATTAGAAGGAAATAGCCAGGTCTGTTTGGGAAAATAGTTCTCACTAAGGTGCTGTTCCCAGATAAGTTTTATAGACTCTCATGTCCAAATGATGCTTTGTGTTAGTGGAAATCAGAAATTGTCAGAGCCAAAAAATAATGTATAAACTTAGAGTTAAAGTTAACAAATAAGCAAAATGTGCTGGACCCATCATTTATGTGAAGTATCCCTTTCTTGGAAAGTTTTTAGTACTTCCTGTAAGTAGTCATAATTCAAAATGTCAAGTCATGTGGTACTGGCAAAAATCCATGTTAAATGTTTCATTTTTTTCTTTCCATTTGCTTTTTGTTTGGATTCTCTTTTGATGACACTTATTGCTTCATAAAGTTTATACTCTCTTCTGGCCCTCATAATTGCTATATTTTATATGCTTTTTTTTTTTCTTCCCTGAAGGGAGAAGACAATGTGGGAAGGCAATGAGTTGAGCATAGATTTTGGATATGGATAGGTCCGGATTGAACTTGGCCATATTTAAATCACACTAAACAGATCCCATCTGTACCTTCATTTCTTTACTGTCAAAATGATTCTGTGACTTGGGTATAGGTTTGGCTGCATGTGGCCAAGACATCAAATAGTAGGTACTTAACCTATTAGGAATTGTTTTTGTTCATATAAAATTTGGGTGGATATTGTGACTCTGCTCTGGGAAGTCAGCAGGATTCTGCAAGATGTTGGAAACCCAGGCTCTTTTTATCTTATTATTTTGGCATCCCTAGAGTGTTTTCCCCATTTACATGGTCTGAAGTTCTTGCCCCCATTTCTGAATTCTAACTGTAGAAAACAACTGGAGGTTGTGCCTCTTGCTTATACACACAAGCATCATCTAAACTTGATATCTGGCTGCACATACCTGCAAGGGAATCTGGGAGTTGTAGTCTTTATTTTGGATGTCTGTGTGCCTGTCTCCCACTTTTAGAGTGGGAGATTTCATTGTTCTAGAAATAGAGTGAATGAATACTGTAGTATTCATTACAGTAACAAGCTGTATCTGCACATTGCCGTATCCTCACAATACTTTGGGGGAGCCTCTGCAATGGCTTTAATTTTAATTTCTTTTAAAATCAGAAGAAGTAAATGAATATGATAATAATGCATCCAACTTGGGTTATATTTCCTTTTTTCCAATGTAGTTTTAAAATATAATTTCTAATATTTTCTTATAGGGGAAGAGAAATCCCAAAGGAAAAAAAGTGCCTATGACCCACAGAAGTCATAATGTAGTGCAAGCCATAGGAATGATATTTGGATCTCCCATATACTATTCTAAGCATAGAAATATTGTAGGTGAAACAGATTTTATAATTACTTCATTATATTATCACTATTGGATTAGTTTACTCTTAAAGATACTCATTTTTGTGATTTTAACATCATCATCTTATTTTCCAGAGGTCTGCTTCTTCCTTATATAGTTGTACCTACATCTCTGTTGAGAGGTAACTTATATAATTTGAGGACAACAAAAAGAAACATTGTCCCCAATTCTCTCATCTACTAACTTATCCTGTAAGAGGGACTTTTTGGGGGGTTAAAACATTAATTCTTGGATGCCCTAGGTGAAAGTTCACACAATTTGAAAAAGTTTTAGTAGAGTGTTAAGTAGCAGATCTTTACCTGGAAAGGTAAACACCAAAATGTCTAAAAAAGTTTATCATGGCAAGGTGAGATTTTATTTCATTTGAAACTGAAAATGGATAACTTTTATGAACAGAAACTCACAATAAAAAATTTTAAATTTAAGTACAGTGATCAACTGGCAATTAAAACTTACTAGAATTTATTACAGAATGAGATGATTGCCTCTTGACTGAGAACTGGCTCTGGAAATAGAGGGTCATGGGATAAATACAGGTACTTCTAGGAAAGAATATTAGATTTGTTAGGATAGTCTATACCATCATTGTTTTTTATGTTTTAAAAAATGTTTACAGGTAATTTGTTTATTCTACTGAATATACTAGAATATATTTATATTAACAATATATTTCTCTAAGTATCATATTTAAAACTTAAACAATTAATATATGTATAGTTAGTTGTATCAGCAACATTTATAAGAACTCTTTTTATTCGTGCTTTCTTCTAAGAAAGGTGATTGAAGCTCTAATAATTTTAAATAACCCAAACTTTTGCCTTCAAGGTAGTGTGTATCTATTTATGACATTGGATAAATACTATGCATTTTCCCTATGGCTTGGACTACATTATGACTTCTGTGGGCCATAGGCACTTTTTTCCCTTTGTGATTCCTTTTCTCCTATAAGAAAACATTATACAAAAATTTCACTCCTTGTTATATTTACCTTAAGACAAACAAAAACATTATAGAGATGGAATAAAATGAGAAATCTACATGAATTAAAAAAAAAAGATTCAAATAAATGCCAGATATAAGAATGGCAACTCCAGGGCCTGTCCATGGAGTCCTTACTTTCCTTGGCCTTTGGGGAAATTATTTCTTTAGGAAAGTTTGCCAAGCTCCACTTTAAATATTTGAAGTTTTACCTGATCCAGGTCCATGGATACTGCACATGGTATCAACACTTGATCAGGCCATTTGAAACAAGAGAAGCTGACAAGAGCAATTAGGAGATAGCCAGATCCCAGTTTCCCTCACCATCACATTGTCACAGTCCTGGATTACTAAGGAGGACACTTTGTCTCATGATCATATCTAGAGGACACCCCACCTGAGTGCCTCAACAAAGCCATTTGTTTTGGGTCTAGTGTACCATCATGATTTGGCATACTTAAGAATTTGACTTATATGCAACATGTTCCCATGTCCTTTGGGAAAAGGCAGATATAAAAATGCCTGAGCACCCCCTCATTTTTTCTGAAGACTTTTTGGAGATTGAAGAAGTTTGCCAAAATTAAGAATCCCAACTTTCAAAGTTAACACATTCACTTTTTATTCCTGCTCTTATTGGCAATCAAGTAGTATTTGGTATATTTACTGGCTCTAACTAATCCCTTCCAACTAGGCAAGGATGGGTTATTTTCTTTGTCCTATTTGGAATCATACGTATGAATTTGGTTATTTGAAAACTATATTAGACAGTTGAGTCCCTCTTCTCTCTGCATTAGTTCTATAGAAAGAGCTTGTGAATTATTCTCTGTAACTAGTTGGTACCCGGAAAATGTATATTTGTACATGTCACCAGGTCTTATCCAATAGTTTGTTGCTTTGAGTTCCTAAGTAGACACTTGTGACCTGAATTAGGCTTCTTCTAAATGGACTTATCCAATTGTACTCAGGAAACAAGCTTTCTCTTATATGGAAGGTTAGGTTTGAAAAATTTTTACATTGGCGCATAAATATCTGACATGGTACAGAATACAACACACAAAAAATGGAAAGGCAAAATTAAACTATAGGCCCTTTTACCTTTCATTGACTTGTTTAGTTTAATGATAATGGCCTTGAGTGATAGGGCCTTTCACTTCACTTCTTCACTGTGAGTATGATTCCACAAGCTAATAAATTATCTTCTTACATGACTTGGTCAATATTCCAACTTAACTTTACCTCTTTGTATCTAGCTTGTATTCATCTTCTATGAGGTAAGAAATTATCTTGTCACAGACTATTATTGATGCCAGTTCTTTCTAGTATTTTTTTAAATTTTAAATCTAGATGTAGTAGGGATAAATTTCCATCTATAGAGTTGAATGTAAGGAGTTCTTTAAAATTTTTGTATTATTCAGCTTACTACCTATTGGAGCTCTCTTTCTATAATAGAAACGTTGAATGTTTACTTCAATTAATTTGTGATTTTCCTTTATTTACATTTTCTTAGGGAAGGTATCTAAGATTTCTGAGAGGAGAGTAGTGTCTAGATATTGGGTGGGAGATACATGTGGTTTCTGTGTCATATTTCCATGGAGACATCAGATGAGATATCTACTCTCCTGATTGGTGCTAGGGTATCACTTTATGTACAACAATTTACCACTGAGATGTCCTTAGCTTCCTGGGCATAACTCCTTTGGCTGTAAAGGCTATTCTCTGCCTCTCTGTCACTCATAGGAACAGGGAGTCTTTCTACTTCCTCAGGCTGCTAAGACATTGACATTTTCCATGAGGCTGTCTGTGGCCTCTTAAACCTGGAGGTGTCATCAAGGCTTTCCCTGTCTAGACATTTGTCCTCCTAGAAGCAGAGAGAGAGAGAGAAAGAGAGAATGAATTGATTTGTATATCTATAAACACCTCTCAGAACAAAGAGTTTTTTTCTCAGTACCAGGTACTTTTTGTTTCATGTCCCTTAACAATATCTCAGGTTCTTATATTTCCCTTTGGCTCTTCTCTGGGAGGCAGGACACAAGAACCTATCTATGGGATCCAGGGAGGTTTTTGTTCTCATCAGAACGCCTTTCCATCTTTCGCCATTTCCCCCACTGGAAAACTTTTATCTACTCCAGACAGATTATCTTTAATTTAAAAAATCTCTCTAACAAAAACCAAGAAAGCTTACCCTCATCAACCCTAAGCCAAAGAGCGCAGAGCAGACATGTTGCTCAAATAGGGGAAAGAAAAGAAAGGCCAGAAGAAAAAAAGGAGCATAGGTAGTTATCACAAAAATATTCTACTATAGTTTAGACTTAATTTTCTATGCAAGTTTCTGCTGAGTATAAACAACATAAAACTACAGACTTTTCAATGCTTTCTGAAATTTTTTTTTTGGAATTGAGCACAGTTGAATCACTCATCCAAGCAATGGCTCTCTAAGCATCTTATCTCTCTTCTT
Organism: Otolemur garnettii; assembly: GCF_000181295.1. Classification (NCBI taxonomy): domain Eukaryota; kingdom Metazoa; phylum Chordata; class Mammalia; order Primates; family Galagidae; genus Otolemur; species Otolemur garnettii. The sequence goes on from NW_003852397.1 coordinate 21,081,069, forward strand.
TCCTCCTCATTGCATTTCCTTCATTAAAAAAAAAACTCTGTTGGTGTATCAGAGGGAAAAAAATCAGTCAAATCATTAGTAATATATATTATATATATATATATATATATATTTTTTTTTTTTTTTTTTTGAGACAGAGTCTCATTCTGTCACCCATGGTAAAGTGCCATGGCCTCATAGCTGACAGCAACCTCAAACTTTTGGCCTCAAGTGATCCCCTTGCCTCAGCCTCCTGAGTAGCTGGACTACAGAAATCCACCATGATGCCAGGCTAGTTTTTCTATTCTTAGCAGAGATGGGGCCTCACTCTGTCTCAGGCAGTCTCAAACTCCTGAACACAAGCAACCCATTTTCTGTGGCCTCCCAGAGTGCTAGAATTGTAGGTGCGAGCCATTGTACCTGGTATAATATTTTTGTTATAAGCTTCACATAGAGGAAGACAAATTAATGGCATGGTTTGCCACATTCTTTAAATTTCTTTACACTAAATTATCTATGCTTTTTTGGAGAGTTGTTTATAGGCATGTAGGCCAATAGTTAATCTTTCTCTCTCCCTTCTCTCCCCCCTTAACTTTCTCTAGAAGAGCAAGAGGGAGAGAGACTGAGAAAAAGACCTTATTGTACTTTTTGTTAAGCAGTTTAAATTATTATTTTTTTTGCAATGAATATACATAATTTTGCTGAGTAAAAACTACATATATGCTATTATGTAATAAGAAGGTGAGTAAGCAACAGAATTAAGTGCTGTAGTAGGGCTAAATCAAACAAGAACTAAAAGTTTTTTAAATTTGGCATTTCGAAAGAGACCTGCTGAGCGCAATTTTAGTAGAGTGTAGGGACAGAAGTAGAATTGCAAAGAAAACTCTCCTCAGTGAGGTGAGAAAGGGGGCTGGGCTATCTGATACAAATATAAACTGTTTTAAAGTAGTTTTGATGAATAAGAGAAGGGAGAGAGTGTGTGAAAGCTGAATACCTAACACTTAAAGAACATGATACCTAACACTTAAAGAACATTATTTAATGATTGGATTAGACAACAGAGTGTGTTGTATCTAATGGCTTTAGCTTATAAACGAAAGGATCATGACATATGATAAAGATAAGGTGACGAGACATTCCGCTTTTTAACAATTTGTCCCGCATCCTGCTGTGTTTAAAAAAAGTCCCGATTTTTGGAAAGACTGCATGACAAGCTAGGGAATGGCAGGACAATGGGAAGGGAATATACAGCTGCCGAAAAAATTAATGTAAGTCCATTTGGTAATGAAGAGGTTAATGTAACTTCATTTGGAAATGAAAAGGCTAATGTAAACTCCCTACTCCCCTCCTGGGCAAGCTTGCCCAGGTGGACCAGTGCCCTACTCCTTTGAGCCACAGACACTGCCCTATACATATATTTTTTTTAATGTCTTATATTTGTAAATTGTACTTATGTTGAAATTAAAAATATATATATTACAATACTATTTTTGCATTCTATGAAAATTTTTATTGCTCCATATAGACCAAATTTTTAATTAAGAATCCTCTCCCCGCCCCGTGCCCCTCCCCCCCAGTCAATGGTGTCCCACTTTGCCAATGTTAAAAATCTGGTCACCTTAGATAAAGAGCATGGCATAATCATATATAGATTTCCAAGAAAAGATAGTATCTGTGTTCTTGTTCTTTTCCTTTCCATTGTGGGTAACGTTAGCACCCAACACATCTTCCTGGAGGCTTATTTTACAATTTTAAGGCTCTTCCTATCTCCCTCATTCAACCTACTCTTTCAGAAATGCCTTTTGTAAACATTCCTTAGAGAGGCTTCTTTCAATAAAAAAAAAAAAAAAAAGAAGAGAGGCTTCTGAAGCTGTTGAGAAATAATTATGTTTCTATATTGTACATGTTTGAGGAGTCTTTGATTATATCTAGCTATCCATACCGATTTATAAAAATTCAGTGAAGTATTATTTTCTTTTCATTTTGTAGGGGTTATAGTACATTAAATAATTCTTGTCCTTAGCCACTATAATAAAGGACAAATCATCTATTTTTAGAGAAAGGACCATTTTAGTGATATGTAAGTGACTCAAGACAATTTCAAAATGACTCCTTTTAGGATTTTGGAATAACTTAACTTATTGAACTTTGACAGACTCCTGAAAGTATTACAATACCAACTTCTGAGTTTATCTATGGGTTTTCAATTGTTTATTTCCAAATAGATTGGGAAAAGAGGTAAGACACTAACTTTGGTTGATTTACTCATGTGTTCCAAGAACCCAAGGACCCTGCTTTTGCAATTTATCTATGTGTTGGTCAATGCTGCCATTAACTCCAATACAGAACCGGAATGAGAATGTACATTCTGCTTATACATGCCATCCAATGTCATTATGGGAATAATTAATTTTAAATGCATTTGGATTAAATAAAAAAGTTAAAATTGAAAATATGTATATGAATGCTCTTATTTATGGATACATAAACTTCTTGGTTGTAAACAGTATACCTGCTGGCTCATTTGACTTAATATGTGGTACATTTTTAAAGTATAATATTTATAATGTGATACAAATGTGATAATTGGATTTTTCATAAGATTTAATTGCCAGATATAATTATTTTTTTTCCAGTGAAGAGTACCTAAGAGGTTACAGAGTTCCATATTCCCAATATAAAAGTTGGATTTCCCCTATTAATTTTTAAAATAAAACCATTTCAGAGGGCAGAGCAAGTTGGCAGACCAGAAGGATCATTTGGCTGAGCTCACATAGTACGACTGGAGAAAAAAAATAGAACAAAGCTATACCTAGTGCAGGGAGAATCTTACCTGGCATAGTAGCTCAAGGTGCATAGCGAGGTGGTAATATACTGGAGAGCATGTGTGATACTGAATGGTGGAGATCTGACACACTAGACAAGTGACTGGGAGCTTGTGGGAATGGCTGCCCCCCACTGAATGGCTATTTTCAGTTCTTGAGGAAAGCTGCTTGTTGAGTGGAAAGCTTGGAAGAGTAAACAGTATATGGCAGCCAGATTTAGTGCCATTTGGAGTGGATTTGCCACTGGTTTTGTGGCAGGCAAGGCAGCCATACTGGGAAGGTCTCAGGGACCAGGGGGCTGCCATTGTGGAAAGGTCATGAAAAGGTCATGAGAGTGGGCCTCTTAATGGGAGCCTACAGCATGGTTGTCTTAGTTCTACCTCCTGGGATCAGAACTTCACTTTTGGGACAGGCTCAGGGACTCTTGCAGACCCTGGGAACTATTGTCAATGAGCACTGTGAGACCTGCCTCTGAAGTATCTTGGAGAGCTTTAAGATTTCAACCCTGAAGGGTATTAATGCTAAGGAAACAATCAGGTGATCACTGAGGACAAATGAGCTGTGAAGCAGGACCAGGCCTGGGAACTAGAGAGAGGTTACCAGCTGTGTTCTCCATCTCTTAAAAAAACCACAATGCCACCTCATGTCCAGGAAATATGTTGAAACATACATATTTATGTATAATATTCATATTAAAGTTGGTCCCTTTATAAATATAAATTATTTTTCTTTTTTTGTTAGTATTTTTCTTTCCTTCTCTTTGTCACTGAAGTTGCTGCTATTTGTGGGTATTAGAGCTTTTCATTTTGTTTTGATTTTTGCTAATTTGTTTGGTTGGTTCTATTTTTAACTTCCATTTTTACTTTAATCAAAAGCAAGGGTTCCTGTATTTTTTGGTTACAGCATTTTAACCTCATTTATTCTCTCTCCTTATTTTACTCCTCTAAATTCTCTTTTTGGTTAGAGACTCTTTTACTTTTCTCATCTCTGTCACATAAATCTCTCATATAACAGCTAAGATAGGCCCTCCTTTTTTTTTTTTTTTTTTTGGTCTTTTTATTTCTATCTTTTTTCCTCTTGCTTTTCTCTCCTTTATTTGATACAACTATACTTTTAATTTCCTTTATTCTTATTTTATTAGTAGTATGTTTTTTCTTATTCACTGAGGGCTAGGGTGGCACAGCTGTGGTCTGGCAGGTAGGTCATAGCAGTAGGTTGGCTCGAAGAGACCAAAAGACTATGATCTAGGGAGCCCTTCTACCTTGGCCTTAGAAAGAAAGTATTGGTAAGACCACACTGCAGAATTTTTCCATTTCTTTTTCATTCTTACTTAATTTTTCCTTCTTTTTTTTCTTTTTCTTTTGCTTTTTTCCTTCTCTTCCTATTTTTGGCAGAGGAAGAATATGATTCTTCTCAGGCTGGTAAGGAGCTTCTGATTTTGAGGAACCCACCCAGCACAGCCCGTCAGAATTTTTGAGTTACAGGCAAAGCATTGGCCCTGTGCCAAACAATTCCACCTCTTATATCACTCTCATCCTCTCTTCCTGTTCTCTTTTTCTTCTATTCTTCAATTATTTTCATTCTCCCCCTTCATTTTTTTCTTTTTCTTTTCTTTTGCTCATTCCTTCTTTTTTTTTTTTCTTTTCTTTTCCTCTTAATTCTCTCTGTTCATGCTTTACCCTTCTCTTCTCTTTGGCCTTATATCAAGAGGCTTCTTCAACACCTAAACTCTGAGACAAGGTAATTTGAAGTAAAATAGGAATTGAGAAGGAAAAATGAGCAAAAGGAGGTGAATAAGAAGAAAGCACACATGAGGAGGAACCAGTAGAAAAATTTAGGCATCATGAAAAACCAAAACAGAACAACTCCCTCAAGGGAGCATAAGGCAGCTACTACAGAAGATTCCACCTATAAAGAATTAATGGATTTGACAGAAAGGGAATTTAAAATATGGATGATAAGGAGAATAAAGGGAATGGATGAGAAAATGGAAAGACAGAACCAAAAGTCAAACAAGAGATATGTAGACTATAGAAAGGATAAGTGAAAACTTAAGGAAATGAAGGAGACAGCTAGGGAATGTAAAGATGTAGTAGAAAGTATCAAAAATAGATTAGACCATGGATAAGAAAGAAAATCAGAGCTAGAGGACAAAGTGTTCAAGTTAACCCAGGTAGTTAAAAAGAAAGAAAAGAAGAGAGAGAAAGCAGAACATTCACTTAGAGAACCATGAGACTCCACTGAAGCATTCAATTACAGATAATTGGAATTCCTGGAGGGGAAGAAGATTGTCCCAAAGGAATGGAAGTCCTTCAGGAGACTATCATAAATGAAAACTTCCCGAGTTTTACTAAAGATCCTAAACACTCTTTTTAGATGGATATCAAACCTCATTCATCTCAACTCAAACAGAGCTTCTTCAAGACACATAGTAATGAACCTGTTTGAAGTCAAGATGAAAGAGAAAATTCTGCAAGCATCCAGAAGTAAGGACCATTATGGAGCAGAGCTATTAGGATGACAGCAGACATTTTAACTGAAACTTTCCAACCCAGAAGAGCATGGTCATCCACCTTCAACATTCTTTAACAAAAAAATTTTCAGTCCAGAATTCTGTATCCTGGTACATTAAACTTCAAAATTGATGCAGAAATAAAATCTTTTGCAGATATATGAGCACTGAGGGAATTCACCACAAGACCAGCTCTACAGGAAACGCTTAGACCTATTCTCAACACTGAACATCACAATGTTCCACCACCAAAGTAAATACCCCAAAGCTAAAGTTCAAAACTTGGCTCCCATAACAGTGCAAAGGATAAAATTACACAACAGATTTTCACAAAATAAGATGAATAGAATTCTACCACACATATCAATACTCTCAATAAATGTCAGTGGATTGAATTCCTCACTGAAGAGGCATAGGCTGGCTGATTTGATTAAAAAAAAAAAAAAAAAAACACAAGGCATACATATGCTGTCTTTAGGAGACACCTAGCCTTGACAGACAAATCAAAACTTAGCGTTAAGGCCTAGAAAACAATGTTTCAAGCAAATGGAAATCAGAAGAAAGGAGGGGTTGCAAACTTATTCTCAGATTCAAGTGGATTTAAAGCAACTAAAGTTAAGAAAGATAAAGATGGACACTTCATACTGGTCAAGGGAACAATACAACAGGAAGACATTTCAATTCTAAATATTTATGCACCCAATTTAAACATTCTCAGATTTATGAAACAGACTTTGATGGGTCTGAGCAATATGATATAGTATATAATAGTCAGGGACTATATCACTCCTCTGATAGAACTGGGCAGATCCTCTAAACAGAAACTAAACAAAGATACAAAAGACTTAAATATTATCCTAGAAAAAATGGGATTAATAGACATATATAGAGCACAATATCCCAAAGCTAAAAAATATACGTTTTTCTACTCAGCTTATGCAATACACTCCAAAATAGATCACATCCTAGGATACAAATCAAATGTCAGCAAAATTAAAAGACTAGAAATTATACCTTGTATCTTCTTAGACTATAAGGCAATAAAGGTGGAACTCAATTCCAACAAAAATGTTCATCAACACACAAAGGTATGGAAATTAAACAACCTTATGCTGAATGATGCTTGGGTTCAGGAAGAGATAAAATAGGAAATTATTAAATTCCTCAAACACAACAATAATGAAGACACAACTTATCAAAACCCGTGGGATACAGCAAAAGCAGTGTTAAGAGGAAAATTTATCACCTTAGATGCCTACATTTGAAAAACAGAAATCAGGGACACAATTCCCTTAACAGTAGCTTCAAAGAAAATGAAATACCTAGGAATATACCTAACAAAAGAGGTGAAGGACCTCGACAAAGAAAATTATGAAACCCTAAGAAAAGAAATAGCAGAAGATATTAACAAATGGAAGAACATACCATGCTCATGTCTGGGAAAAATCGACATTGTGAAAATGTCTATATTTCCCAAAGTAAACTGCAGATTCAGCACAATTTTTTATCTGTTAAAATACCAACATCATTCTTTCAATATCTGGAAAAAATAATTCTTCATTTTGTATGGAACCATAAAAACCCCATATAGCCAAGGCAATTCTTAGTAATAACAAAGATGCAGGCATCAGCCTACTAGACTTTAGGCTGTACTACAAGGCCTTAGTTTTCAAAATAGCATGGTATTGGCACAAAAATAGAGACATAGACATTTGGAACTGAATAGAAAACCATGAGATAAAACTAACCTCTTACACCTGATCTCTGATAAGCCAAACTAGAACAAACATTGGGCAAAAGAATCCCTATTCAATGAATGTTACTGGAAGAACTAGATATCCATATGTAAAAGACTGAAACTGAACTAGCACCTTTCTCCACTCACAAAACTTGATTCAAGATGGATAAAAAGGTTAAATCTATGGCATGAAACAATAAAAATGCTTGAAGAAAGTGTGGGGAAAACACTTGAAGATATTTTGCTGGATTTGCCTGTGAACTTATGTTCTTAATTTTAAGCCTCTAAATTCTGACCTCAGATAAGTAAGTGGCTATGGTGAGGCCTAAGGACATGTTCTCCTTGCCGAAGACTGTAGCTACAAAACTTTACAATAACCTAAAACTTTAAAGTCATGTTGTATTTCATAAAATGCCCAAGTCATTTGTAAAATATAATACTTCGGTTGCTAAAATTGTTTAGGAAACTGAGTCTTTGTCCAAAATAAGATTTTTGCCTTTTAAATCTTTTAATTATCAGTTTAGCAAAGTGAATAATTAACTTTAGAGTAAACACTAATCATGTTTTCTGAAAAATGGTTTTCTGGGAATAAGAAAGATTAAAAAGGAAGGAAAAAAAAAGCATCACTGGTCCTCTTTAATACTTTATATTAACATGCCTTAATTTGTATCTTATTTTTTGTCTCTGTCTCTATTTTTCTCCTCTCTTCTCTCTTTCTCAGAGCCCATCTGGCAAGAATTATTGTTATGCCACATTCTCACGTAGTTTATCATAAAACTCTAACCTGTAGTCATTGGACTTGGTATTTAATAAGTAAATTCTAATTTTGAAACTTCTAGAAAAAAATACATTTCTCTAATAACACATTGTGCCTCTTGCAAATCAAGTGTGCTTTATTTTTAGAACATTACCTTTTAGGGACTCAAATTTATCTTGAAACCCAGCCAAGAAATGTCAGCAATGATTTTAAAATTATGAACAATATCTGACTTTCCCTTTTCTGATGTAATGAACCTCTAGCTCCTAGACTAATTTTAATGGTAGAAAAGTTTCAAGGGAAAGAAATGTTAAAAATGAAAAAGGGAAATATTAGCTGATATTTCAAAATAATAAATGGCTACATAAACCAATGCCTTATAATATTGGGATAGAAAATGGGACAAATGTTACTTATATGAAGAAATCTTGAGGCCTCTATATTAGTTATCTAATGCTGTGTGATAAATCAACCCAAAACTTGGAGGTTAAAAAATTAACATTTATTATCTTTTATTATTTCTGCGGGTCAGGAATTTGGGAGTAGCTTGAATGGGAAGTTCTGACTTGGAGGTGTCTCATGAGGTTTCTGTCACTTGTCTGCTCTAAGAAATTATCTAAAGTCTTCACTGAGACTGGCAGATCCATGTCAAAGGTAGCTTTCTTCTCACATGACCTGCAAGTGGGTGCTAGCGGTTGATAGAGGGTCTGTTTCTCTCCACTGGTTGTTTCCACAGGCTGCTCGAGTGGCATTCAAATATGATAATTATATTCCCTTGGAGCAATTGAATAAGGCAAAGCTGAAGCTTCAATGCCTTTTATGACATAACCTTGGAAGTCACATCTAGTTACTTTTACAGTATTCTGCTGATCACATAAGTCAACTTAATTTTAATATGGGTGGGGACTATATGAAGATGTAAATACCAGGAGGTAACAATAATTGAGTTTCATAATCTGTATTCTGAACCCCAAATGACTCATGTTTCACTCTGATAGGAAATATGCTCACCCTCTCCCAAGAACCCTCAAAGTTTCCTCTCACTGAAACATCAGCCTCAGGCCCAGGATCTCATCATCTAAATCAGGACCAGGTACAAATGAAGCTATATAGTTCCTGAATTGCCGCTCCTCCAAAACCATTCCAATCAACCTGTGAAGTAAAGAAACAAATTAGCTGCCCCCAACTCCACCCAAAATGCAATGGTTGTGCAGAAATAAGATAACTATGATAGATCTTTCCATTCAAAAAAGGGTAAACTAGGAGGCACATAGGAAACTCTGGTGCATAGTAATTCTATGAAGTCCAGCAAGGCATATGCCAGAACTTCCTTGATAAGATCTCATTTCTACTAATATCTAGGATGATAGTTCCATTGTCCATTTTTTTTCTATTGCCCATAAAAGATAACCTGTTTTCAAGTGGGTAAATTTCTCAGCCTGTTTTCTGTTTATAGCTCTTTTGAGGTCTAAAGTCCCTTTCCATTGTGTACTGTCCTGTTCCTTTTAGTTCAAGTTGGTGGTATTTATACTAATAGAGTTATTTAATATTAAACCTTTTATAGGTATTATTTGGGCTTACTAGAGTAGACAAAAGTGACACTGATAAAATTTTGGGATAAGCCTTGCTCCACTGTAGGCTTCTGATGAGGTTCCTGAGGGACAACATCTTAGAGGCTCAATTCTTTAAATGACAGGATCTGTGAATTTTATCATTAAAATCTCCAGGGGGCTTTTTACTGATCTAAGGGCTGCCTTAGATCTTCCTACTAGAAGAAAGAATCCTGTATTCATATCTTTGTTTCCATTTTAATACTGTGTTTCCTGACTGGGCCTTAGATTTGATCTACCTGGAAGCAATTTCTTTTTTTTTTTAAATTTTGGCATTATTCACAGTTTGGAGAGGCCGTAAATTCTGTCTCTTTTTAAAATGTTTAACAGTCCTTTCTTTTGCTTCTCTCTCCTTATGCATTTTGCTCTGAGCAGAAAAAGAAGCCAGGTGTCACAACACTGCCTAGAAATCTTTTTGGCTAGATCAGCTGGGTCATTAGGTACAATTTTTACATATCTTCTTTATCAAAGTCAATATTACTGCTAAAAATTTTACCACTGCATAATCAGTATTCACTTTCTTTCTCTAATAATATATTCTTTAATTCTTTTTAGTCCTTACTGACATATAGAAGACTATTCTATTGAGTTACTTTGATGTCTTTCAGACTTTCACAAACATTTTCCTCAAAGTTGTTCTAGTGTTTGCTCACTATGCAGTCCCCAAGCCATTCCTGTATTTTAAAATTTCTGCCATTGCAGCACCCTACTTCTAGATGGCAAACTGTTTATTAATCACTTATTGCTATGTAGAAAATTACCCAAGAACTTAGTGAGTTTAAAGAAAATCTTTTATTATTTTTCAGAGCATCAATGGGTAATGAATTCAGGCAAGGTATATTGTGTATGATTTTATTTTCTGTTTCATAATGTCTGGTGTCTCAGCTGGAAGACTCAAGGGTTAGAAGTTAGATGTTTCAAAACTTTTTCATTTATATGGTTGATGCTGATGTTGGCAGGGAAAGAGTCTAGCTGGGGCTGTTGGTTGTAAAAGCCACATGTGGTTGCTGTGTGGCTTGGGCTTCCTTATAACATGGTGGGTGCATTCTAAAAGGCAAGCACCCAGAAAGCCAGATGACAGCTGTATTCTTTTAATAATTTAGATTTGTAAGTTATATAGCATCAATTCTGCCAGATTGCATGGTCTGATCAATTGTAAGTTCCTGTGTAGATTCAAGAGGAAGAAATATAGGGACTGCTGTTTGGTGGGAAGGGTGTCAACCACATTGTAGAAAAGAGTATGTAGATAGTATAATACATAGGTATTGATATAAGTGTTTCCATTTTTAGAAGTTACAATCTGCCACAACCACCAGAGCTTAAAGTCACTAAAAACTAGAATATTCTCAGGCAGATCAAGCACAGCAATAGAGAACATGCTTCCATTTTACTCATAATACTATATATGTGTATTTGTTATATATAACTTTAATTATTCTAAAAGTTACATGTCTAATTCTACTAATTTTACTTAAAGAATGGAACAAATCACAAATATAGTATGGTATTGACAAATAATTAGAGGTAATGTAATAAAAATACAAAATATTTTATCATTGTAATAATATGTTTTTTTTGACATTTCAAAATATAAAAGCAAATGTTAAAAACTTGTCTTAAAGGCATTAAATCTTAGGGAATTTTATCAAATGTTCAGTATAACACAGATTATATCCTCCATTTAGAACATTATGTACAATTATAGCAAATGTGACTTTTTGTTTTATATTTCTATTTGCACAATATATAGTTGAGCCAAAGAACAGGCAGAATGGAATACAACTCCATGTGGATGGACGTTTGCATGAAACTGGAAATTTTAGCTATTTGAGCATATTGGTTCTATCATTCCAAATATCTAGATATTTAAAGTTTCTGTAAGTCTTTGCATAGGAAAGATTGCATCATTTATACACAAGTTGGTGGGAATTGGATAATTCTTACATTTTTTACTTTTACTGATTATTTGATATAACATATACTCTTACTTCCCAAGTGTGTTATGTGGACCACAGTGACAGCCTTATTACACCTCATTGGAAATGAAGACTCAATTGTTTCCCACTGGAAATAATGAACCACAATCTGCATTTTCATAAGATAATGATGTTTTGTCTGCACACTGAGAAGCACAAAGAGAGACAATATTTTAAAATATGAATATATTCAAATTCCAAGTTGGGTGTGCAAATTAATTTATGAATTGGTTTTATATTTTTGAGAACTGTTTTTGAATTGGTATTTATATTTTTGAGAAATATTTTTCTTATGTATGTGTGCTTTTTTTTTTCTTGTGTGTTTTAAGAATTATTGACTTTTGATTTGCCACTGAGCTACATGAAGCAAAAGTTTTCCAACTCTATGATTTTTATTTTTACATTAAATAATTCTTTCCACTTTCTTTTTTACCAGTCTATCATGTAGACATGACATTGACCAGGTTGACAAACAAATAATTAACATTAGGAGATTTTGCCTTCCCTATCATAATGAACCATTCACACTAAACATTTTTTTCGAAGGTGATTTTTTTTTTGTAATAATATATTTGTTTTATTTTTCAACTTTTTTGACTAAAACTTTAGTTTTAGTTTTTTATTATAGGTACAGAGAAATTTAAAAAATAGTACAATTTATCCATGTAACAAAATTATACTTGTACACCATATATTTATACAACTAAAAATTAAAAACTAAAAAAGGCAAATTAAGCATGCTTTCTTAAAAAGAATAAAAATAGTCCAACATACTGACTTTACTGATATTGTCTTTTGAAAGTTATAGAATGAAAGTTTTATGCAGTAACCTTACTATTGACTCTTGCTCTAGTAGACAGTTTTAATTAATGCTTGTGTACCAAACACCATGATTGAATAGTTAAGAATTTTGCCATTGTAGGGCTGGAGCAAGATGGTGGACTAGAGACATTGTCTTACTAGCCACTTGTGGTGAGGCAGGAGAAAGAAAACTCCAGGTACCTCTGGCTGGGAGAATCTACCCAGGGACAACATTCTGAGGGCACAGTGAAGCAGTGGGTGAGTCAGTAAGAAGGGCTGATGCTGAGGAAAACCAGCACAGAAGGCAAGTGCTTGGGTATAGGCAGGGGCTTGCTGGCCAGTCATCCTGTCCCATGGAAGACTGAGGACAGAAAAAGTCTGTCCTTCAGATTTTTGATGTCAGACTGAGTGCATCTGCCTTGGAGGGCTTATATGAACAAATGGACTTGAATGGTGTCAAGTGCCCAGGAATGAATACCAGTTGGGGTGGATAACTCATTGGCTTGGTTACTGACAGGGCATTGCCATTCGGGGAAGGCCATGCAAGAAGACTGGTCTGTAGAGTCTTAGTGCACAGAAAAAAAAAATGGATATCTTAGCAGTTGTATGAGTATTTCATGTGGGAAAGATGGTTCTGGCATGCCTGCTGAACTCAGGCAACCATCCTTGGGGTGAGCTGAGTGGCTCTTGCACCACTAGGAAGGCCACTTTGTTGACAGGGGACATTGTCTGATGTGCTTCCTAAGAAATCTGGCCAGACTTTTAGTATTCTAATCCCTTGGGGACTGAATGCTGATGAAGCAACCAGGCCCTGATTAAGAGCAAATAAATCAGGAAGATAGGACCAGGTCTGCTCCCCAACTGGAGAGAGGTATCTGGTTTCAATTTTGTATGGCAAAACTAGTGTGTGTTCTCTGTCTCCTAAAAATACACCACCACCTGGTGTCCATGCAATAATGGCAATATATATATTTATATATCCATACACATATATATTTATTTCATTTTTTTGTTCCTGTTCTCAATTTTTTTAATTTTTTTGTGTTTCGTTTCTTGTTTGTATTTTTATTTTTTCATTTTTTACTTTCTTCAGTACCAAGGACTCTTCCATTTTTGCTATGGTTTTTCAAGCCTTTTTATTTCTTTTTAAAAAATTTTCACCTTTTTCTCCTCTCTTTTGGGAAAGATTTTTCTACTTTTCTTATTTTTCTCACATGAAATACTCATAGAATAGCTAAGATATCCATTTTTTTCTTTATCTTATATAATTGTATTTTTAAATTTTTGTCATCTATTTTTATTTTTATTTTATTTCTTTTTTCTTTCTCTGATAGCAGGGGTCATGGTATTAGTCTGGCAAAAGGAGGCCACAAGCTCATGGTCTAGGGTCTCCTTCTAGCTTTGGCCTTTGGGAAAAGGGCATGGGTAGGTCCCCATTGTGACATACAGCTGATTTTTTTTTTTTTTCTGTATTTGGGAGAGATGGGGTCTTGCTTTTTCCCAGTCTGGTAAGGAGCTCCTGATTTCAAGGGACCCATCCAACCTGGCCATCCAAAGTCCTAGAGTTGAGAGTGTGGTCAAAATACCCTTACAAATACCATCATTTCTCCCATTGTTTTGTTTCAGTCCTTCTTCTCTCCTTTTCTCCAATTCTTTAATTTCACCCATGCTTTGTTTTTATCTTTTTTTGTGTGTGTTATTTCTTCTCACTCTTTATGCTTATCTTCTTGGCATTATACCAAAGGACCACTTTCAACACCTGAGCTTTGAGACAAGGTAATTTTAAGTAAAGATGTTATAAGAAGAAATATGTAGGAGAAGGAAGTGAACAAGGAGAAAACATTCATGAAGAAGAACCAATGGAAAAATTCTGACACCATGATAAAACAAAACAAAGCAATCCTCCTGAGGCATCATGATGTAGCTACCACAGAGGATTCCATCTATAAAAAATTAATGGAAATGACAAAAAGGGAATTTAAAATATGGATGGCAAAGGCAATAAAGGGGATTAATGAGAAAATGGAAAACAGAATGAAAATGGATGAAAGATATGAAGAATATAGAAAGGATATGGCAAAGCTTCAGGAACTGAAGAAGTCAAACAGGGAACTTAAAGATGTAGTAGAAAGTATCAATTACAGATGAGATTATGGAGAAGAAAGAATTTTGGAGCTAGAGGATAAAGATCTTGAGCTAAACCAGGTAGTTAAAGAGGCAAAAAAGAAGAGAGGAAAAGCAGAACATGGCTCTGAGAATTATGGGACTTCACAAAGAATTCAAACATAAGAATTATAGGGATCCTTGAGGGGAAGAAAAATGTCCCAAATGAACTGAAGCCATGCTGGAAGATATCATAAATGAAAACTTCCCAAACATCATTAAAGATTCTGAAACATTCCTTTTAGGGGGATATTGAATAGGATATTGAACGCTGGGTTGTCGCAACACAAGAAAGAGCATCTCTAAGTATATTATAATACACCTATTCAAACTCAAGATGAAAGAGAAAATTCTGCAATTCTGCAAGCAGCTAGGAGTAAGCACCAATTGACCTACAGTGGCAGATCCATTAGGGTGACAATGAACTTTTCAGCTGAAACTTTCCCAGCCAAAAGAGCATGGTCATCTACATTTAACATTCTTAAACACAAAAATTTTCATAATTCTGTATCCTGCTAAACTAAGATTCAAAATTCATGCAGAATTAAATCTTTTGGCAAATGTGCAAACATTGAGGAAATTAGCCAATTTCTGATTGATGCAGAATCAAATCTTTTGCTGATTTGCAAACACTGAGGAAATTAGCTACAACAATACCCACTCTAAAGGAAATACTTAGACTTATTCTCCACATTGATCATCACAATGAAACTAATGAAAACACCCTAGGTTCTACAATGATGCAAAGGATAAAACTAAGCAACAGACTTTCACAAAATAAGATGACTAGAACACCACACTTAGCAATCATCTTAATAAAAGTTAATGGCTTGAATTAATCAACAGATTTTCACAAAATAAGATGACTAGAACACCACGCTTAGCAATTATCTCAATAAAAGTTAATGGCTTAAATTCCCCACTGAAGAGGCAGAGGCTGGCTGATTGGATAAAAAAGCACAAGCCATCCATATGCTGTCTTCCGAAAACACACCCAACATTGAAGGAAAAATCTAGACTCAGGGTAAAGGGATAGAAAACAGTACTTCAGGCAAATGGAAATCAGAAGCAAGGAGAGGCCACAATCTTATTTTCATACACAATTGGATTTAAAGCAGCTAAAGTTAAGGAAGACAAAGATGGTAATTTCATACTGGTCAAAGGAACAATACAACAAGAGGATATTTCAATTCTAAATATGTATGCACCCAACTCAAATGTTCCTAGATTGATGAAACAGACCTTGAGTGGTTTGAGCAATATAATATCACATAATACCATAATAACTAGGGACTTTAACACCCCTCTGGCCAAACTGGACAGAACCTCTAAACATAAACTAAGCAAAGATACAAAGGACTTAAATGTGACCCTAGAATGAATGGGATTAATAGGCACATACACAGCACATCATCACATTGAGAAAGAAGAACCTTTCCCAACATGTTCTATAAGCAAACATTACCCTGATACCAAAACCAGGAAAAGACCCAAAGCTAAAAAGGAGAACTACAGACCCATTTCACAAATGAATAAAGACGCAACAATACTCAATAAAATCTTAGCCAATAGATTATACCTACACATTAAAAAAATTATACACCACAATCAAGTAGGCTTCATTCCATGGATATAAGGCTGGTTTAACATATACAAATCCATAAGTATAATTCACTATATCAATAAAAGCAAAAACAAAGACCATATGATCCTCTCAATATATGCAGAAAAAGCACTTGATTAAACTCAGCATCTTTTTCTAACAAGAACACTTAAAAACATAGGCAGAGGTGACACATTTCTTAAACTGATTGAAGCCATCTGCAATAAACCTACAGCTGATATCATACTGAATAGAGTAAAACTAAAAGGTTTTCCACTTAGAACTAGAACCAGACAAATTTGTTCTCTATCACCACTACTATTCAAGATAGTACTGGAAGTTCTAGCCAACACAATCAAGTCAAGAGATGGAAATAAAGGGCATCCAAATTGGGGAAGAGGAGGTCAAACTCTTCCTCTTTGGCAATGATATGACTTTATGGTTAGAGAACCCCAGAGACTCAACCACAAGACTCCTAGAAGTGATCAAGAAATACAATAAATTCCCACAGTACAAAGTCAACCTCCACAAATCAGTAGCTTTTGTATATGCCAATAACAGCTACTTTAAGAAGCTGATCAAGGACACAATTCCCTTAACAGTAGCTTCAAAAAAAATGAAATATCTAGGAATATACCTAACAAAAGAGGTAAAAGATCTCTACGAAGAGAATTATGTAACCGTAAGAAAAGAAATAGCAGAAGACATGGATAAATGAAAGAATATACCAGGCTCTTGGCTGGGAAGAATCAATATTGTTAAAATGTCCATACTACCCAAAGTAATCTACAGATTTAATGCAACTTTCTTTAAAATAACAAAATCATACTTTGAAGAACTGGAGAAAATAGTTCTTTATTTTGTATGGAACCAGATAAAATCCCCTATAGCCTTGGTAAGTTTTAGTAATAATAACTAAGCTGGGGCTTCACTTCTACCAGACTTTAGGTTATATCACAAGTTCACGATGGTCAAAACAGCATGGTATTGGCACAAAATTGAGATATACACATATGGAATAGAATAGAAAACAAAAAGTTGAAACCAGTCTCTTATAGCCATCTGATCTTTGATAAACCAAACAAAAGTATACACTGGGGAAAGGAATCCCTATTTAATAAATGGTGCTTGGAGAACTGGATAATCACATGTAAAAGATTGCAATTGGACCCATACCTTTAACCACTTACAAAAATTGACTCAAGATGGATAAAAGATTAAATCTAAGACATAAAACAATACAACTACTAGAAAAAAGTGTGGGAAAAACTCTTGAGGATGTTGGCCTGCAGAAAGATTTTATGAAGCCACTTCAGTGGCAATTGTAACAACAAGAAAAATAAACAAATGAGACTTAATTAAGCTAAAAAGCTTCTGCACATCAATGAACACAATAATCAAAGCAAACAGACAACTTCTAGAATGGGAAAAAGTATTTGTGTATTATGAATCTAACAAAGGCCTGATAACTAGTATCTATAGAGAACTCAAATTAACCAACAAAAAAAGAGGAAACAGTCCCATATATTATTGGGAAAGAGACATGAAAAGAACCTTCTCTGAAGAAGAAAGATGAATGACTAACAAACATTTGGAAAAAATGCGCATCATCCCTGATCATCAGAAAATGCAAATCAAAACCACCCTAAGACATCACCTAACTCTAAAAAAATTAGCCCACATTACAAAGTCCCAAAGTTGCAGAGGTGGAGAGAAGAGAAGACTTTTACATTGTTGGTGGGACTGCAAACTAGTACATCCTCTTTGGAAAGAAGCATGGACAATCCACAAATAACTCAAATTAGACCCCCTAATTGACCCCACAATCCCATTACGAGGCATCTACTCAGAAGAGATCATTTTATTATAAAGAGATTTGTATTAGATTGTTTATTGCAGCTCAGTTTATATACCTTGTTTACAAGGTATGGAAACAACCTAAATGCCCATCAACTCAGGAAGGGGTTAACAAACTGTGATATAGGGACAACATGGAATAATATTCAGCCATAAAAATGATGGCAACTTTACATCTTTTGTATTAACTTGGATGCAGGTGAAGTGCATTCTGAGTAAAGTGTCAGAAGAATGGAAAAGCAAATATCAAATGTACTCAATATTAATATGAAGCCAGTAGATAATCTAATTCATGTCCACATAGGAGAAAAACTCAATTCAATTGGGGGGGTGGGGAATGAGGGATGGGGGATTGATTTGCTCCCCTTTTGGGTGTGGAACATAACTACAAGAGGGACTTTCCCTAACAAATTCAAATATTGTGACCTTTTTTTGTACCCTCACCCTGAAATTTAAAAAAAATTTAAAAAATTGCCATGTATGATTTAACTTTCTGTGTGTGTGTAAGATTTTATTATTTTGCTGAATTGCTTAAATGTAATTTAAGGGCAAGATACAACCTTACCCATTGATATTTCTGTATGTTTCTAAAGAATAAGGATTTCTTTTCCTAATCCTAGTACTGTTTTTACACCTGATAAAGTTAGCAGTAATTGCCTAATTATCCAATGTCAGTACTATATTTAAAACATTTTATAGTTTTCTTTCTTTCTTTTTTTTTTTTTTGAATCAAAAGCAAAGGTCATTTGTTTTGTTTGTTTTATTTTGTTGGGAAAAGGGGGAGGCACAAAATTAAAATTTTATTTTCCAAATATTCCCTTTCAAAAATGGTTTCAAACTTTGGCCTCCCTTTTTGGGTAGAAGTTATGTAAAGAAGAAACATAGGGGCAGTGGTTTTGGAAATGATTCAGGTAGGGAGGACAAATGTAGATCAAATATTTACAGATTAAGAGAATGGAGACTAACAAGACATTTGAATTTGAACAAACATTTTTGAACAAGATTCCATCAGCTTTTTCTTAAAAATAAATATTTGTATAATGTCCTGGCACATAGAAGCTATAAGGAGGCTGTTAACTTTCACTGTCTGCTCTTCATTACTTTTTATGTCTTTATCCATAGGAATGTTTACCCTTAAATGAGAATCTCCACTATGTGGATAATTTCTCAAAGGTTAGAAGTCCTAGGTAAAGTGGACATGGCATCATATTAAAGAGGGCAGTGTATCATATGGAACAAGAGTTTTCAATAGCAAATACTTTAGGTTTGTAGAAGACCACTTCTGCAGCCTTGTTTCTTAACGTGGCCTTCAATTCTGCTTCCTCTAGTTTTATAGCTTCAAAAGTTATGAGGGAAAGAGGAAAGTGGTGAGGATTTGGGGTGGGGGGAAAGGTGAGGTTTTAATGGGACATTGAATTTATGGAGAAAAGGAGAAAAGGTACTCAGGCTGACACTCATTCTGATAACTCTCAAGGTACTGGTTAACTGATCAGGCTGAAATCTCTTGAAAAATTAAAGAAAATAGTAATGGAAATACAGTTTGATAAAATATTTCACCGGGCTAAGATGGCTTTTTTTTCTTTAAACATTGAGATTTAAATGCAATGCACTAATATATCCCTCCTTTTTTGACCAAATGCTTTGGCATCAGGGAGACACAGATTACCTAGGAACATTTAATAGAAATTGCAATCATTTTGCTAAAGACAGACAAGTAGGTAACATAGTGTGAAGGACTAAGACTTTGGATTTAGACAGAAAATCTAATGTTGACTCTATTATTATATGTAAATCTGGATAAGTTATTTAAAAGTTCTCTAAGTCTTGCTTATAAAATGGGAATTAACAATACTTACCTGCCAGGATTTCTGTCAGAAATACCTGAAAAAATATAGAGTACAGTCTGTGGCAAAGACAGGTATTCATTAGTGTATATTATCCTTTCTTCATTATATTTATTGAGTTGATGATTTAACATATCTGATCCTGAACTACCAAACTGAACTAAGAAGAATAACCTAAAACATTAGATCTTTAAAGTATGATAATTCTTGCCACTGTGAGAAAACTGGTAATTTGTGCTATTGTTCAGTATGTTACTAATGTGTTTCTCCAGTGTTTAGCATGGCTTCTCAGTGAAGCTATAATGCTAACTGATCTATGACAGGTAACTCTGTGGCCAAATGATATTGATGCGTATTCCAGACTTTATATCCTTTCTGGAGTGTCTCAGTTTGAAGCATGGCCCTAAATGCTATATTTTCTAATTAATACCTTTGAAAATCCCTAAATCTATCCCTTTATCCATTTGCTTTAATGATGTTTCCATCTTTTCTCAACTGAACACGGATAATCACTCCTACTTTGTTTTCATGCCTCTTATTTGGTCCTACACATCCTCTGGGGTCATTTTCTTCACATAAAATCACATCTTATCTCTCCTCGTTTGAAACCTAGCAATACTTCTCATCACTCTTGGAAGAAAATCCAAATGCTTTCCTGTGACTTATAAATACTACATGGTCTATCTTCAACCACATACCTGGGATCATCCCATCTTTCAACTCCACTGTTATTCCAGGAATGCTCCAGTCCTGCATTTGCTCCCACCTCAGGGTCTTTGCACTAGCTCTTTTTTTCTACCTGAATTGGCTCCTCTCTAATTTTTACATGGCTGGCTCCTTCTTATACGTTAGATTTGTCCTTTCTTCAGAGATGCTTTTCTGACTACCCTGTTTAAAATAGTTACTTGTTCACTCTATTTTAATCTTTTAATAGATTTTATCTCTAATATCTTCTCATTTATACCTACCTACCTACTTATATATCATTCCATCTTCACTTATTATTTCTCCCACTAAAATGTATGATCTATTAGAACAGGGACCTTGCCTTTCTTTTTAATTGCTTTCTTTTGGCATTTAGACTAGTGTTTGACACAATTAGCAGCTTAATCAATATAGTTGAATGAGTCAATTCTAGCTCCCACCATTCCTGTCTTTTCTCTTGTGTAGGAGAGAAATGGACTGATAAAAAGAAGAGAGGTTAGGAAAGATGGAATAAAGAATAAAGACAAAGATTCCATGATTGTGCTATCTTGGAAAGTTTCTATTCATTAAAATCTTACTCAAAGTTAATTTTGTGCTACAAAAAATTCTTTAGAGGAGGTTTTATTTTAGTAGACAAATATCTCACAACCCTTAGAAATATCTTACAGCTGCTAATCTGATGAAACTTGATTTACTAAATGATTGCAGATGTCCTGTGCCATTTGACTTAATTTGATAATTGGTAGTTGTGTTATCTTACATTTATAAGATATAATCTTTTTCTCTTTTTTGATTTTTTTCTACTTCATATGATTACATTGTATATAAGTTTCACTTACAGATTGTAAGTACATATAAAGCAAATAGCATGTATTCTAATGACAAATATTATTTATTTATTTATTTAAAGAGATTAGGTCTCACAGCTCACTGAACATTGACCTCTTGGGCTCAAGCAATCCTCCTACCTCAGCCTCCCTAGTAACTGGACTACAGGTATGTGCCACCACACCTGGCTAATTTTTTCAGATTTGTAGAGATAGGGTCTTGCTATGTTGCCCAGATTGTCTTGAATTCCTGGCCTCAAGTTATTCTCTTGCCTTGGCTTCCCAGTGTTCTGGAATTATAGGTGCCCAGCACACGAAAACTTTTTTGATTACTTTGCTGTGTAGTAAGTTTGTTGTTTAATTTCAGTCTCTTTGTCTATATTAATTTTTGTTGCCTGTGTTTTCAAGTCTTTGTCATGAATTCCTTTTCTAAACCAGTCTGGAAAAGTTTTCCTTAGTTTTTTTTCTAGTATTTTTATAGTTTCAGGTTCTACATTATGTTTACATGGATGGAGCTGGAAAATATTCTTCTTGGTAAAGTACCTCAAGAATGGAAGAAAAAGTATCCAAGGCACTCATTAATTTTATGAAACTAATTTATAATTACATTTTCTTATGAGAGATAGCTTAATAAATATATTTGAATAAATAAATTGAGTGAACAAGTAACTATTTTAAACAGGGTGGTCAGGCTATCACAACTTTAGCCTAGGATGAAGGAGAGAAGTAGAGGGGTATGGAAGGGGGGGAAGGTTTGATAGAGGGAGGATAAATGGTGGGACCACACCTATGGACCATATTGTAAGGGCACAAGTCAAATCTACCAAGTATAGAACAGAAATGTCTTAACACAATAATTAAGTAAATGAGGTGAAAGCTATATTAATTAGTTTGATGTAACCATTCCAAATTGTATAAAAAAAATCAACACATTGTACTCCATAAAAGCATAAATATATTCATGACTTAATAAAAGGAAAAAAATGTCATATAAATGGAAACATAAAAAATAAAGTTTTTAATCCATCTTGAGTTGATTTTCGTATGTAGTGAGAGATGGGGGTCCAATTTCATTCTTCTCCATTTGGCAATCCGATTTCCTAGCACCATTTATTGAAAAGGGTGTCCTTTTCCTAGTGTATTTTATTGCTCATTTTTTCAAAGATCAGTTGACTGTTCATATGTAGCTTTATTTCTGGGTTCTTTTTTTTGTATCTGTTAATAAATTTATTTGTACATGGTATAAGATAAATGCAAGTACATATAGGCACATATGTATGTAAGCATACACACAAATAGAACAATGTCGAAGTCACTTGAATAGCAGGTAATTATTCGTATGTAGATACAGCTGGTTGAAGGGAAGAATAGCATTTTAACATGTGAATACTATGGGTAACCCAGCATGTACAATAGCTTCTTTATTTATTTTATTTTTTTTAAGTCATAAACACATAGATCATGCATACATTAATGCATTTATGGAAGAAAATGTGCTGATTTTAAAAATAATTTGGAATGCTTACACCAAACTAGTTAATATAGCCTTGACTTCATTTACTTAATTATTGCGATAGGACATTTATACTCTATGCTCAATAGATTTGACATGCACCCTTGCAATATGCACCATAGGTGTGGTCCCACCATTTACGCTCCCTCCATTAAACCTTCCCCCTCCCCTCCCATAACCCTCCTTTTCCTTCATCCTGGGTTATAGTTGTGATGTATCTTTCATATGAAAGTGTGAGTGGGCTCGGCGCCTGTGGCTCAAGCGGCTAAGGCGCCAGCCACATACACCTAAGGTGGCAGGTTCGAATCCCCAGCCCAGGCCCGCCAAACAACAATGATGGCTGCAACCAAAAAATGGCCAGGTGTTGTGGCGGGCGCCTGTAGTCCCAGCTACTTGGGAGGCTGAGGCAGGAGACTCGCTTGAGCCCAGGAGTTGGAGGTTGCTGTGAGCGTGATGCCATGGCACTCTACCAGGGGGATAGCTTGAGGCTCCATCTCAAAAAAAAAAAAAAAAGTGTGAGTGATTATAAATTGGTTTCATACTGGGTTCTTTATTTTATTTCATTGGTCTATACGGGTGTACATTTTTATACAAGTCCTGTGCCGTTTGGATTACTGTAGCCTTGTAGTAAAATTTGAAATCAGGTAATGAGATCCCTCCAGCATTTTTTGTTGTTTGTTTTGTTTTTGCTTAGAATTGCTTTGGCTACTCATGTTCTTGTATGGTTTTATATGAGTTTTAGATTTTTTTTTTCTAATTCTGTGAAAAATGATGTTGGTATTTTCATAGGGATTGAGTTGAATCTGTAGATTGCTTTGGGAAGCATGGTCATTTTAATAATATTAATCTATAAAAATATATGAATCTGTGATTCATGATCCATGAATATATTCATGATCAAATGCTTTTCCATTTGTTTGAGTCATCTACAATTTCTTTCAGCAGTTTTGTAATTTAATTTTCCTCATAGAGATCTTTTGTCTCCATTAAATATATTTCAAGGTATTTTTTTGGTAGCTATTGTAAATGAAATGGCCCTCTTGATTTGGTTCTCAGTTACATTGTCATTGGTGTAAAGAAATGATAGTAATTCAACATGTCAATATGTTGTTTATCATATTGCATCCTTATTCATCAGTGAAATATGTCTGTTATTTCCCCTTTATAATAATATATTTTTTCTAATTTTACTATCAGGAGTATCCAGACTAAGTAGAATGATTTTGAAGTATTTCTATTTCTACTGTCCATAAGACTTGGCGTGATCTGCTTTTTATTTTAGAAATTATTTTTTACTTTTATTTGTATATATTAGTTGTCTATTTTTTTTTAGACATTGGTAATAACATTATAAGGAAAAAAATTTGTTTGCTTTTTGTATTTTGTCTTGTGTATTCTGTAACAAACAAGTATTAAATGATTATATATTCAAAAAAATCACATAGCTCTTGTTAAAGCTATATCGATAGGTACTTTCTATTTTGGTTGCTGATACAATGCTATCTTTTTTTCCTAATATTATTTTGTAATTCTTTTTTATATAGGAATATAATTGATTTTGTATAGTTATTTTGAAGTTAGCTACATTCCTGAAATTTTCTATTGTTGTTGGTAACTTGCAAGTAACTTGGTAACTCGGAAGTAATGAAATTTGTACTTTTTTTTTTACAAACCATCGGGATTTTTAAGTATCATAGTTGTACTAGCTAGGATCTTTAACTTTACTAGGGGTGGTGGTAATGAGTACACTTATCTCATAATTGATTTGCAGGTAATGCTTTTGTTTCCTCATAAAATTGATATATTTGTCCCAATGTTATATTCAATGATTATGTCAATGTTTTGCCTATAGTTGATGTTCTGTAAATATTCATGGAATAAAGGAGCCTGAAATAAAAAAAAAAGAAATGATACTGATTTTTTTATGTTTGTTTTGTATCCTGAAATTTTCTAAAATCATTAATCAAATCTAAGGGTTTTTTTTTTTTTTGTAGAGTCTTTAGGTTTTACTAGCTATAAGAGCATATCATTTTTTTCCAATTTGAATACATTTTATTTCTTTCTCTTGTCTGATTGCTCTGGGTAGGGTTTCCAATATATGTTGAATAAGAGTTATGAAAGTGGGTATCCTTGGTGACAAAAATAATTTTGAATAGCTAAAGGATAACACATCTCTATAGTAAACATGAAGTTGATGTGGGTTGCTTCATGGTAAGTTTGTCTTTTGTTAAACCCATGGAATGGTCCAGTAAAGTATCTACATGTTCAGTTGATGGCTATTACTCAGAGATATCACATAAGAAATTGTTCAAGACTTTTTACTAGTGATTCAGTATTCTTATTTGTTGAGGATCTGTTGAGATTTTTATTTCATAATAACTAAATGTGGGTAGGTTGTATGTGTCCAGGAATTTATCCATTTCTTCTATGTTATCTCATTTTTGGGCACATAGTTATTCAGAATAGTCTCTTGCAGTTTTGTTGTTTCTGGTTGTCTTATAGGTTCTTTCTTTCTCTCTTCTTTACCTCTGTGACTGGTAACTTTTTGTGGTACTAAGTTTTGTTTTCTTTCTCTTTTTCATTTGTTCATCTGCTGTAATTTCTTTCTCTGTGGTTATTGTTAACTAACATAAAAAGTTTTGTAGTTATAACAGACTACTTTAAAGGTGATAGCAACTTAACTTTGGTCACATAAAAATCACATAAGAATATTCTATAATTTTTTCTCTCCCCAATGTAAATTTTTGTTTCATTTCCTTCTTTATCTATTATGTTCTTTAGCAATTAATCATTGTTGTTGGTTTTGACCATTTGGACTTTAAACCTTCATAATAGAGGTGACATATTTACATAGCACCACTACCACTGGCCTATTCTGCATTTGATTTATGAATTGACCCTTACTAGTGAGGTTTATACTTTTATATGTTTTCATGACAATAATTTTCATCCTATTGTTTCTACTTGTAGCATTCCCTTAAGCATTTTGAGCGAATTTAGTCCAATGATGATAAGTTCCCTTTGCTTACCTGGGAAAGTCTTTATTTCTTCTTTGTTTCTAAAGGATCATTTTCCTGGGTATTGCATTCTTGGCTTATAGTTTTAATTTTTCTTATTAGCCCTTTGGAAACAGCATCCCTTTCTCTCTTGGCCTGCAAGGTTTCTTCTGAGAAATCTGCTACTGGAGTGTAATGGATTCTTTTATGTGTGACTTGATACTTTACCCTTGCAGTTTTTAGAATTATCTCTTTATCTTTGACTTTTGCCTATTGATGATAATGTACTTCCTAGAAGATTTATTTTTGGTTGCATTGAATTGGGGGCACTTTTAGTTTCCTGAACCTTGATATCCATCTCTATTTTTCCCAATACTTGGGAAGTTTTCAGCTATTATTTCTTTAAATGAGTTTTCTGTGTTTTTCTCCATTTCTTCTCCTATAGAATTTCTATAATGGGAGGCGGAGCAAGATGGCGGAGGAGACACATCCCTGAGTCAACTCTCCCGGTGTTTTCAGGTGAGAGTGGACTTATTGAATCTCTTCCGCGTGTAGTCCTTGGGCAGATAAGCAGCGCAGGGTGAGCAGCAAAGAGGTGAATTGCTGGATTGGAAGTATACCCCAGAACTACGG
>NW_003852397.1:21114581-21123131 GCF_000181295.1 Otolemur garnettii
GACACAATGACTATGCAAATTACATGAAATCTATGTGAACCAGCTTGATGAAAGTATTTCAAAATGTATGTGAAAACACTACACTGTACTCCCTGTTTGCATTAATGTATAGAGCTATCATTTAAAAAAAAAAAAAAAAAAAAAAAGAATTTCTATAATGGAAAAGTTTACTTGCTTAATAGCATCCTATTATCCCGTAAGTTTTCCTCATTCTTTTTTATTCATATTTCTTTTTTCTCCCTCTGACAATTATGTCAAACAACCTGTCTTCAGTTCAGGTCTGATCTAGTCTGTTGTTAAAGCTCTCAATTGTTGCCTTTACTTGATTCATTGAGTTCTTCAGCTCCAAGATTTCTGTTCTTTTTTTTTTAATTTTTTTTAATCATTTTGTTAAAATTCTTCTTCAGATCATACATTGTTTTCCTCATTTCATTTAATTGTCTCATTCTCTTATATTTGGGGGAGTTTCCTTATAATAATTATTTTGAATTCCTTTTCAGGCATTTTGTTAATGTGCTTTTCTTTGTGGCCTATTATAGGAAACATTGTAGTTCTTTGGGGGGAATCGTGTTGTCTCACTTTATGTTTCTTGCATCCCTAACTTGATCTAGGCATCATGTGGAATAGTCACATTTTTTCAATGTTATAGAATACCTTTTGTAGGGAGAGACATTTTCCTATAGATAGGTCCTACTGTTTTTGGTTGGGGATGGTGTATTGGCTTTGATTCTGGGTAGATTTAGTAGCATGGGCAGTTTATTCAGCTGTACCCTTTGCCAGCAATTTCTTCAATTCCTTGTGTGGCCTAGGCTATTAAAGTTTGTGATGGCAGTGGTGTACTTTGCTGGTTGTGGGGATGCCAGAAAGGTTGTTGGGCCTGGCATGTGTAGACATGTTGGGCAGATAAGCTATTTGTTGAGCTTTGTAGGATGAGAGATCAGTTTAGTTTAGGGGCACATGGGTGTGGTAGGACTGAGGAGTCCTCCTGTGGTGTCTTTGGAGGATGGGCTGTTGCCAGGCCAAGAAGTAGGCCAGGAATGGGTTGATGTGGGCACAGAAGAGTGAGCATCCCTGTGATTGTCCACAGAGGCCAGGTTGCTGCTGGACTGGCTATTGAGCTCATATGCAAGTGAGGATCCTGTTAGTTTTGTGGCAGTTGGTCTGGAGGAGTGGGGCCACCATTACACCTCTATCAATCCATGCATGGGTACAGTGTGAGTGTGATGTGGTTGGGTGGTCCTCCAGTGGTTTAATTGGGGGCAGGGCTGTTGTAAGATTGGATGTTAGATTAGGCATGCATGACACAAATTCATTGGGCCAGCTAGCTGTGAATATGAGATATGAGTGCACATAGTGATGGGGGGGCATTGATGCCAGGCTGGCTGTTTGTTGGCTTCCCCACTCTGCAGGACCACCTGTTCCCTGTGGGGAGGGTGTGCTGCATAGATTTGGATACCAAATCTCAGTTGTCACATCTGGCCTAGTCTTCAAGTAGCTGGGCTTGTGATGATGCAACCACTCAAGTGAATGTAGTGGAACAATGATGGGCCTTAGAGATAGAGAGAGTCAGTTGCCATAACCCTCCAGGGAAGGACACATTGTGGTAGTGGGTTTGGTTTCAAGATGGCACTGGGCATAACAGCTTCCTGGGAGTAGGGAGTGATTCTGGTAGGCTGTTACTCTCAGGCAATGCACCTGTGTGAACTCTTGGCCACTCTCCAAAATGGATTCAGGTCCTATGAGAACTGGTTGATAGTATTTGTGTTGGCAGTGGGGACTGCTGGGATCTCAAGCTTACCTTTGCCCAAAAGAAATCCCCCTGACACTGAGCCAATCCTGGTTAGGGAAACAGCTTAGAAGAGGCAGAATGGATCACTCCCCTCTCCATGTTTCCATTCTGGCTTCTGTGCTCCACAGGGATTTTGCTATTCTTCAGGTGCATTTTAGCATACTTTTCAGCATAGTCATTTGTTGTCTTGGCCTATTTTTGTGAAGGGAACCAGAGTCAGGTAATTGTAGTTAGCCATCTTGCTGATACCACTCCTCCCATTTTATCTTTGATTTGTATGACATTGTTACAATCTCCTAACTGCTGACTACCTGCTTCCTTATTTTCCTCACTGTTAAATGTTGGTTTTTTATTATAATTGTATAGGAATCTCTAGTGGGAGAAGAGAATTGTGTTTATTTTAGTTGCCTTCTTAAAGCAGAACTTCTGTTCTTGTTTAAATTAAAAGAAATTATCTGCTCTTCATTTTTTATCTAGATTCTGAAACATATATCTGTCAAACATGCTGATTTTATTGGCGAAAAAGAAATACCAAATCATAGTTCTGTGTCTATGTCTCTATTTGCTGTAGAGTTAAAACATTCCACCTCTATGTCTAAAACTTGTATGTCCTTAGATATAAGATAATATTTGTCATTGGAAAATATATAGATAAATCACTATATATAAGGATATAGATATGGTAAATCTTTATGTATTTCTTCCTTTGAGGATAATTTATTAAAATATTATAAAACAAAAATTTCCATCAAAACATGCAAAATGTCAAATGTGTAATATCTTAATGTTGTGTGAGTTCCAGATGTGCCTAAGACATGGAGAGCTAATTAGAGGTAATAAATATTTATCTCCACTTATAAGGGCTAAATTGAGCAAAACGTAGAAAGCTCAATTCAGATAAGCTTTCAAGTGCTTGGCTGCAGACCCAAGCCTTATCGGAATTCTCTGAACTTCTCTGGTCTTGAAAACCGGGCTGGACATCTTATGAGAACAGCTTCATCTCAGGTATTTGAGTATGTTTGATTCCAGCTGGAACCCAAAATTGGATAGAGAGGTACAAATGAAAAATAATGGGGAGAAACTCTGAACTTATCAAACCTCAGAAAGAGGCTTTGGTTAAATTTTGGAAGAAAGTTTAGGGATTAAGAGCAGCTTCTATTTTATCTGGCTGCATTCATCTACCCTTAAAAATTTTCTTTTAATCTTTTAAATGGTAGGTCATTAATATTATTTTGTTTTTGGTTGGAGAATATAGTGAAACATTCTTTCAAACAGTGAACCTCTGCTTGTTTTACATGTCACAAGTAAGAACTTAACAACAAATGATTGCTCCAGAATGGCAGAGTGCATATTAGTGATGATTAACACATGCCTAGGTGTGGTTTTAGGCATCATCCCAAATGGAGCAGAGCCTTAAATCAAGTTAAAGAAACACTATAAGGAAAATATTTTACTGTAAGCACAGAGAGTAAACAAGAGTAAAATATTTTCTATTGTGTTGTTCTCTATCAACTCTCTGGAGTATACAAAATCAAAATACATTTTGTTTATTTTTCTTTCATTTTTCAATTTTGTTTCACTAAAAATATACCAATTATACTTGAGGGATTTTTGGTTATAAAATATTTACATGTAGAATAATGATAATACTTATTAATATTAACTATGTGCTATGTTTATATAATCTTGCAATACCTCTAAGAGATAAATTAGGATAAAATTTATCTAATTTTAAATTAGGATAAATTAGGATAAAATTATTAAATTGTAATAATTTAACAAAGACTGGGATTCAGAGATGGTTGGGTTTTTGCTTAAACTTACACTGTTAGTGTGATGGCTAATTTTATGTGTTACCTTAGCTGGGCTATAGGGACCAGATATTTGGTCAAGCATTATTCTGGATGTCTGTCTAAAAATTTACATTTAAATTGGCAGACTTTGAGTAAAGCACATTGCCTTCTGTATTGCAAGTAAGTCTCATCCAATCAGCTGAGGTCCAGAATAGCCTGACCATCCTCTAGCAAGACAGAATTCTGCCAGCAGACTGCATTTGAAGTTCATTTGCAACATTGGATATCCCTGGTTCTACAGCAGACTGCCTTTGGACTTGAACTGAAACTCCTAGATCTCTAGCCAGCCTCCCACATCAGATTTTGAACTTGCCAAGCCTTTATAGTCACATAAGCCAATTCCTGCAAATAAATCTCTTTCTCTCTATATATACACAGCCTATTGGCTCTGTTCCTTTGGAGAACACAGACTAACACAGCAGGAAAGTGGGAAGGTTAAGGTTCAGATCTAATTCTGCTTACTTTCAGAGCATTACACCAAATTTCATTTTATATAAACACTTCTTTATCTGCTTACTGAGTTAGCAATTAAATAAGTTACTATATATTCTCATTTACATTCATATACACATAGCATGCTTATACATGTCATGCTATGCCAATACATAGTTATTGAGTATTTGCTATGTGGTCTTATTTATATACATATGAGACACAAAGTTTTAGCATTTGATATGAAACTCCTTAAATAGAATGATGAATCTTGTCCTCAACTTGTACTTTTGTGAAGATAGGCTCATTTTACCCTATTTAAAATTGTATAACAATAATTTTCCTCTTATAGTATTAACTAAATTTATCCTTAAATTTTGCCTATATCCTATCCTAATAGCTAATATTTTTTTTCTAATTTTCCCCCAATTTTGGCTCACTGAAGATATTTTTCTAATTTTTTATTGTTAAAACAATCATAATTCCATTCAATTATTCAGTGACTCTGACTAGGAAGCTGAAACATCTAAAACAAAATAGTTATAGAAAACTAAGAAGTAAAATGATACTAGCAAAATTCTAAGAAAAGTCGTAATTTCAAAGGCCCTCTGAAAATAACCTAAATGAGTTGAATTTCAAGAAATATTACCTATAGCCCTTAATCTATCTCCATTGCTAGATAAGTATGTAGCTGTTTACTTGCCTATCTCTCTCTTCAGTGCATCATGGCCCTCACTGTTACATCAGTTCCAACTTAGGTTTATACTTGACAATACATTTGGTTGAGAGATAGGATGTCTTAGTCAGTCTGAGCTGCAATCACAAAATACCTTACACTGGATAATTTGTAAACAATAGAAATTTATTGCTCACAGTTCTCGGGACTGGGGACTCTGAGATTAAAGCACCAGCAGATTCAGTGTCTGATGAAGGTCAGTCCTCATAGATGGTGACTTGTGTGTGTCCTCATATAGCAGGAGTGCAAAGGGGACAAACAACTCCAGGAGGCCTCTTTTATAAGGGCACTGATGCCATTCACAAGGACTCTACCCTCATGATCTAGTCACTGCCCAAAGGCTGCGCATCTTAATAGCAACACATCTGAAATTAGATTTCGACATATGAATTTTGGAGGGAAGCAAACATTCAGAACATACACAGGGGTCAGAACTAGGGAGTATAAACATAGGTAAAGAGTTTAGGTGTGTGTGGTGATGGGAGGGAGTGGTTGTGGATATTTAATATTTGTTTCTCATCTTCTGTATGCCGGTCCCTGTCTTTTATACCTGTGTTTGTTACCATAATTATCTAATCACAATATTGTGACATAGAAATTACTATCCACATGTTACAGGTAAGAAAATTGAGGTTCAGAGAGGGTTGTCTAACCTCCAGACATCTAGCACATGCTGGAGGACAGTACAAAACCATGTCTCCCTAATTCTAAACTCTATTTCCCAATTATACCATAGTAAAACTACCATGAAAGGATATGCCACAATAAAACCCTTCTGGCTCATACCCTCCAAAATGCCTTGGTATAAACTGAAGTTACCACTTTCATTGTTATCTTTTCCATTTTGGCCATAAATTCTAGTTGTAATCTTCAGACTTATTTATTTCCTTCACCTCTAGACATTGAGAAACCTTTGAGTAAAAGTGTTTCTCTACCTTAAGCTCCCCTTTTCCTTCCCTATGTATAGAAGGCAAAGTTCCTAATTTGGAAACACCTTCTCAGAGGTTCCTTTCTTGTTTATTTAAATATTAGGATTCCTGGGCCATGCCTGTGGCTCAAAGGAGTAGGGCACTGGCCGCATATACTGGAGAAGGCGGGTTCAAACCCAGCCCTGGCTAAAAATTGCAAAAAGAAAAAAAATTAATATTCGGATTCCTCCAAGACATCTTTTCTCATTTTCTACTTTCCTGTAAGATTATTTCATCTCTACCCTCAATTTCAGTTAGCATTTCTACACTTAAAATGGGAATAATATCCTTGAACTGTAATTAGGTTAATACAAAAATTGGCCATATAATATGCAACCTCAGGTAATTTTTTTTCTGATAACAAGTCATTAAGACTAGAAATTACAAAGAAAACCATATTTTATAATCTCCTAAAAGCAAAATGTATTATCTCGTCTAGGGAAAAGAGTTCAAGTACACCTAAGAGAACCACCCCATTGACTTTGTTTTGGAGTTGTTGCACCCTTAATCCTATTCCAGGCAACTACTACCCCAGAGAAAGAAGGAAATGCCTTATCAATCTGGAAATTCCTCTCACCCCCTCCAGGTGGGGTTTTGGAGAGAGGGAGTGCATATAACAAATGGAATTGAGGACACCTGTCAATCATTTGTAACCTCCTATACCTCCCGAGAGCCTGCCCCCAGATTGGGCCAATAAAGGAAAACCACCAGAGCAAGTCAGTGAGTAAGGGAGTGAGTTAGTCAGTCTGTCTCTCCCTGCTTGTGGAGACGCTCTTGGTCCATTTTATAATAAAGAGCTTCCTGTGCAAGATTGTTCCTGTGGTCACTCCATCATATTGGTCCTGCTGCTGATTTTTCCCTCCTAAGGAGCCAGAGGACAAAGATAATAGAACCAGGAAACTGGACCTGACACTTTGGTATATTCAATCAATATTCTTTGTCCAAGAACACACCAAAAACCAAGGACAGACTGCTACCTGACACAGTAGCATCATCATACCTCGCTGCAACATCAAATTCCTAGGCTCAAGCAATACTCCAAGTACATGCCACCATGCCTAACTAATTTTTATAGCCTTTTTTCTTTTTTGGTAGAGTCAGGGTTTCACTATATTGCTTGGGCTGATCTTGAACTCCTGGCCTTAAGCAATCCTCTCGTCTTGGCCTCCCAAAGTGCTAGGATTACAGGCATGAGCCCCTGGCCTAAACATATTTTATATTCTTTCTATTTTTATTTCCTTAAAAAATCTTCCCTGTATTAATTAAAGTTATACTTTTTCACATTCATTGGTGTGTGTTTCTTCTAACAATTTATAAGCTGTGTATTCTCATGAAAACTTTTACCATATCACTTTATAGTTTTATAAATGCATAGTTTTTACCTTAAGGTATAACTTTACCTGATATATTTAATCTTCTATTTATCAGCAGCTATTGCTTATTTGGACAAAAATTCACTAGGCTCCCAATGATTAACTATAACGTACGCTATGATTTCTGTTAAGAGTCACGGAACTTGACTCAGCGTCAATAATATTCATCTTTGTATGTTAGTTTTGAATAAAGAATTATGTTCCAATCTAGAGACATTATATATCATTCTTTTTAAAGCCATATTAACAGGAGATAGCTTTGTTAATATTAAGGTCAAAAGAAACATATGTCTATAATTTGTTGGCGTGTCTCTCCACGTGTTCTCCCAGCCATACTCTATCAACCCTTACTTTGATTTCCTTTTGGAGAACAGAGTCTACAGAACTCTAGATTATGAATCACCTTTCTAAACAAAAATCTGTATTGATGGAATATATAGTTCATGATGAAAATTCTGCTCTTGAAAATGATATTAAATTATTTAGTTTCATTCCTTTATTTTCTAGATGAAGAAATTGTGGCCCAGGGAAGTTAAATGACCAACCCTGGTGACGCAACTGGACTCAAAACAAGTTTGCCTGATTTCTGGTACGTGTTATGTCTTTAATTGAGCATGTTGTTTTCCTTACGAAAATAGCCCTAAGAAATTCCCAAGTCAAAAATACTCCTTGGACCACTTAAGGAGTTAATAATAAACTTTTAGTCCGTGACCTCCGTCATTTATTACCATGTTTCTGTTCAGCACCAGAGCTTTCTGCAGTATTCACTTGTGTGTGTCTATTTTAAAGCTAATTGAAGTTATTGGCAGTGTTCCTGGGTGGTTTTAAGCATTTTAAAATATTATGAATTTGGACATCTCAGAAATTCTGTATTTCTGTGCTCGATGTAAGCTTCCTATACTCAGATCTTCCTATTTTAGGTACCAATTCTTTGTTATGGACTGCTGTCTGTGTAGGGGTTTCCTTTTATAAAAAGCCACCCATCTTTTTCTTTTTGTCATCTAAGTGATAACACAGATGAGGCACGAGAGCATTCCTTCTTGTGTTTTATTATTATTCTAAACTGCATGGCAATATCTTCTCAAACAAAATCCAACATTTTCATTGCCATGACCAACTGTTTCTAGCGATTTCAACAATTTTTCTGGGCTTCATCTTATTTCTGAAAGAGAATTGTTCTTTTACAGTGACTTTCTTTCATGTCTGATCATAGTTTCTTTATAGTCTGAGTGAGATTCCGGAAAGCATAGGCAAATTAAAACACCACAGACAATCTTCATTTGTCCCCTCCCTCCTTTACCTATAAAGATAAAACAAAATCAGAAGTATGGGCCAAGATGGCGAATTGCTGCCAGCTTTTTACAGAAGCTCCCGTCCAGAAGGAGGCTGAAAGGACAGA
>NW_003852397.1:21136489-21181358 GCF_000181295.1 Otolemur garnettii
ATGACATGAAGGCTGTGTTGACCAGTTGATGGAAGTATTTCAGATTGCATGTGAAAACCCCACACTGTACCCCAGAAGTGCATTAATGTACATAGTTACCGTTCAATAAAATAAAGAAAAAAAAAAATCAGAAGTATGTTGGTACGAAAGTACTGACAGGAGAGTGACATGAAAAGAGATCATTATTATTTATTTTTCTTATGATAAAATGTCACTGTATATTTTGGCATATCATATTTTAGGGCCTTTCCCTACATAGGCCTGCCCTTTGTTAGCATGGAACTCTAGAATGAAGGTAGACTTAGGGAATGAGATTCAAATTTTCCCTGTGTTGGCCAACGCCTGTGGCTCAAAGGAGTAGGGCACCAGCCCCATATACTGGCGGTGGTGGGTTCAAACCCGGCCCTGGCCAAAAACTGCAAAAAAAAATTTTTTTTTCCCTGTGTCAGCTATGTGAGCTTGGGTAAGTCACTTAACCAATAAGAGTCATATTCATAAAAATGTTGACAAAAAGGCTTATGTTTCCTGATGGTTGTAAGTATTGAATGATTTGATATATATGTGATATAGTGTTATAATGAAAGGGTTTAGGCACAATGAACCTGGCACATTGCGGAGCTCTGGAAGCATTAATTTCATTTTCTTTTTAATATCTACTGCTGCCTTTAATTTTAGAATTTATGACTCTGGGCCAACATGGCCCACCTGAAGGGCTTGCAGTCAATCTTTCTCACAGTCTCTGTACCCTTGCAGGTGGGATATACTAGAGCCAAATTATATACTTAATAACGGATGTCTGTACATATTGTCTCCAATTAATTTATCTTGCCATTAAATTGTTATGAGGTTTAGGATTAATTAATTCATTGTGCTAAATCTACCACAGTGAAAGAATTCAGTCCCAGATACGATAGTCAAGCTCTCTAGAGAGGTTAGAAGATGGTTAGGAGTTTTGTTTGTTTAAGGAAAATGAGCAAGAAGGTTTTGCATAATGCCTTTTGGAGCAGTCTTATTCTTCATAATTGCCTGAGATATTTCAAGGTGCTTTGCTATAAATCTGAAGGCTTAAAAACATTGTTTTACAGTCTGGCTCACTAAGAATAATGACCTCTCCTGTTCCTTGTTTTTCTGGGTGATTAAGGGTTTCCTGACTGGCCATAGGCCATCTGCCCTGATTTTTTTTTTTTTTTTAAGATTTAGAACCATATTGTCAAAAATAATCTCTTACTTGGAGAGATTTTTCAAGCCCCAGAAGATAGAAAGTGTTTGCTGCGTGTGTTCCAACCCTGCATGAAAAATCTTGCAAGTGGTGCTGCTTGTTGATGTTATAAAGCAGTCCCATCATTTATGCTCCTTAAACTAAATTAGGTGTAAATTGTTTCAAGGAGGCCAAAGTTCTTCTCTGTGCTCCTCTGAGGATAATTTCACAATACACAGCACGTCCCTCCAATCACAGATTTGGGGCAGGGAGACGAAAACAAGAAGAAGGAGCAGAGTGGTCTGGGGCCAGTGCACACTCTCCACAGGGGGTTTCCAGCATGTGGGTGATTTTTAACCAAGCTGACATAAATCAGACTGTGTGGAGCAGTGACAGTCTGATCACTGTGCTGGGAGACACCTGGATAGTGTTACACTTCCCTCCTTAGGAGGCACTGGACTTGAGCTGAGGAGTTGAACTTTTAGCTGTCTCAAAATAACAGCGTGGGAGCAAAGAAGAGGCTGGCATGACGGGGTGTACCCACAATAACCCAGCCTTTACGGATAGGTTATGTGAAGTCTTGTGAACTCTTATCCTTTGACATAATTTATTTACAAACTGAGCTCAATAGAATCATGAATAATTCGGTCCGTGAATGCCATGGTTTAAATCTTCTGGAGGAGATTTTTGAGCCTCACTCTTTTTCAGTGGGAACATGCTGCCACAGTGGCCTATCCTCCCAATCTCTACTAAAACTGAGTTCGTAATGTGTAATAAAAGTACTTAGTGTGCAGGAACATTTTATGTAAGTCAAAATATTTATCACTGATGTTAATTTTAAGTAAAAATTAGATGCTAAAATTGATTGTTAAACAGAAAGTTGGGATATAGGTAAAAAATACAAACCGTAAACCAAACAAAAATTTTAAATATAGCAAAGAACATACAGGAAAAAAACATGGTAAATATAAACTAAGTAATTCTAATATGATAGAGTTGATAGCAAACATATCAGTCATGTGAACGAATCTAAATTACCTAAAAGAAATAAAGATTTTGAAATTGGCATGATACAATTGTGTGCTCTATACTAGAGATATATTAAATACAGGTAAATTAAAACAATAAAAAATCAGGTCAGGTTAGAGGTTGATATCAGATAAAGTAAAATTGAACAAAATTATATGCTGCATGAACTTTTTAGCTTAGCAATTCTACTTTTAGGAATTTACTCTGAAGATACGCTTCCTACCACAAAATTACATGTGAATAAAATTATTCATTATAGCATTGTTTGTACTTGTAAATAATTAGACATACCCATCTAGGAGATTGGTTGAAAAAATTATATTCATATACACAACCGAATGCAATATAGCTGTAAATATGAGGAGGAGGGGTGGCGCCTATGGATCAAAGGAGTTGAGCACCAGCCCCATATGTCAAAGGTGGCAGTTTCAAACCCAGGCCTGGCCACAAATTGCAAAAAAAAAAAAGAAAAAAAAATATATATATGGAGGAGCTCTATGATGTGATAGGAAATTATTTCTAGGATGTATTTTCAGTGAGAAAAGCAAAGTATAAAAGACTATGTAGTGAGCTATCTATTATATAATAAACAGGGGGTAATAAAGAAACAAGTACATATCTGCTTATTTTTCCAAAAAGAAACCAAAGGATAAATCAGAAAACACTGAAACTGGTTACCTATAAAGAAGTTTCAGAGTGGAATGGACAGAGGAAGGAAGGACACATTTCTGAGAATAGTTGAGTACAGTTTTGACATTTGGAAGGTTCTATATATTCAAAAACAAAACTGAACCAAGAAGGACAGTGAAAACAACCCAAAGTAAAAACAAGAAACATTTCAAATAAATGACATAAAGGAACTAATCCAAATAATTTGAATACAGTACTCTGATCTGCATCGTAAACTCTTTCAGTAAGCTTTTATTTTTTCCTAGTTACATGAGGGTAGAAATTCTGAAACTTTTTATTACAGGATTGACAAATAAGTTTAGTGTATTGCTGTACTGAACCAGGGTTCTAACTCTGGGGACACAATTGAACAAGGGATAGCAAGAAAGAACCTTGTGAAATTGGATTAGAATTAGTGGCATCAAAATGACTTCATGGGTTCTCATATATGCATATTTAAGTCAAGGTTGTGGATAAAAAAGAAAGTCTGAGACCCTTTTCTAGGTTAAAGGAGACCAATGGGACATGGCATCTAAACGCAGTACATAATTCTGGACTGGACCTGGACTGAAGGGAAAAATATGTTGTAAGGGATTTTGTTGGAACAATTGGTGTAATGTCGCTATGGACTATAGATGTAAATGGGAAAAGTATTGTTTCAAAGTTACACTTACTGAATTTGATCATTGTGCTGTAGCTATATGCTTGTAAGATCCTTGTTCTTAGGAAGTGTGTGCTGAAGGATTAAGAAGTAAAGCATTCAGAGAGAAAATGATAAAACAGATTTTGTAAAATATTAAAAAATTAGGTAAAGAATGTTAAGGGGTTCCTTGCATTATTCTCCAAGCCCTTCTGTAGGTTTGAAATTATTTCAAAATAAGAAGTCAAAAGTTATGTACTACATTTGAAATTATTTCCTGTTATCCTGCTTGCCAAGAAAAGTAAAATGCCCCATGTATCATTATGTTGCTATCTTATTATCCCATGTTTTTCAACCTTTATCCTTTTTGTGCTTTTGTGAATACTTGGAAAGCACATCATGTGTTCTTATTTTCTAGAGCTTGCCATCTTCTAATTCTTACAGTCATGTTTTCAAATACTTGTTGATTTAATTTGGTAATACACAGAAAAATTTATTTTTGAAATTTAATCTCTTAATTGCCCCAAATATGTTATCATCACACATCTTTTCTCAAGAAATAGAGCAAGAATTTGTTCCATTTAAAAAAAAAATGTCAGGGTGGCACCTGTGGCTCAAAGGAGTAGGGCGCTGGCCCCACATGCCAGAGGTGGTGGGTTCAAACCCAGCCCTGGCCAAAAACTGCAAAAAAAAAAAAGTCACATGGCTTTGTGTTGAAACACTGTTTTCAGTCCTTTTTTTTTAATTTGAGGGCAAAACTGACCCATGTGTTATTTTAATAAATTCTACTTTTCATCACTTTTTCTTATTTCCCAAATGGTTTACATATAGATGACCCACAGAATATTAATGTATGTTAAAAATATATGTCATAAGGAATAACAGCAAAATATACTTTTGGTAAATATGATAAAAATGTGTTGTATTTACATCTGTCTAAAAGAAATGTTGCAACTTACCAAAATATTGGATGGAACATCTTAGATGTGTCATCCATACATTGGACATTTAGTGACTGAGACTGTTGTCATAGGGTGTAACATAGATCATACATGAAATGTCAAAAGGTTGAGTAAAGGGAGGATCCATTTTCAATTATGACTCCAGAAGGGTCATAGCTTTATTTTCCAAAAAATAAAAGGAGAAGAGTTATAGAAGATTGCTCTCTAAGAGCGGCTGATTAAAAGGCTAACTATCCAGCAACAAATAAACAGGACCAAGTTACTGTGAATGCTACTAAGGACCCAGAATTGAGAAGAGAAAGTGTTACTAAAGACCAGGCTGTGTGGACAAGAATACAAGACATACAAAAGGTGATCTTTAGGGGACAAGGCCTATTTTCAAGCACACTGGATATAACTTATGACCAGTTCTTTAATTAATGAGGAAAAACTGGAGCTATGGATCAGAATGCTGAATATTATATAGTTAGTTTATACGGAAGGGCAAAAATAAATGTATATAGTTATGATTATAGTCATATAGTCATTTAGTCATTGTAAATCAATTCTTTAATCACTCTCATGAATTTTCTACTTAAAAGCCATGTAAATATTATAGTATAAAGGTAGAGCACGCTTTATAGACAAAATTCTGGTGTTCAAATAGCCAAAACCAAGTAAGGGGTCCCTTTTCAGAAATCTGTGTTCTTTTCCTTTTTTCATTTCCTTGCTCTTTTAATTTATTTTTTTGTTTTTTGATTTCAAAATATTATGGGGGTACAAACGTCTTGGTTACATTTATTGATTTTATCATGCTTGAGTCAGGGTTATAAGTGTGACCACCATTCAGATAGTGTCCATTGCACCTGTTAGGTTTTTGCC
Organism: Otolemur garnettii; assembly: GCF_000181295.1. NCBI lineage: Eukaryota > Metazoa > Chordata > Mammalia > Primates > Galagidae > Otolemur > Otolemur garnettii. Next base: position 21,141,849 of record NW_003852397.1, read on the forward strand.
TCTGCCCCTTGCCCTGTGCTTGATTTCCACTGAGTTTTATTTCTCTCTGTGCACATGTGTGCTCATTAGTTGGTTCCAATTTAATAGTGAGGACGTGTGGTGCTTTTTTCTCCATTCTTTAGTTAGTTCACTTAGGATAATGGTCTCCAGTTCTATCCAAATTGTTGCAAAAGGCCTTAATTTATCCTTCTTGATGGCTTAGTAGCACTCCATGAGCATACATATACTACATTTTGCTAATTTCCTTGTGAATGGATGGGTACTTGGGTTGATTCCACACCTTTGAAACTGTGAATTGTGCTGAAATAAACATTTGAGTGCAGGTATCTTTTTGAAAAAATTACTTCATTTTCTGTCGGTAAATAACCAGTGATAGGATTGCTGGATAAAATGGTAGGTCTACTTTAATTCTTTGAGGAATCTCCATACTGGTTGCTATAGAGTTTATACTAATTTGCAGTCTTACCAAGAGCATATAAGTGTTCCTTTCTCTTTGCATTGGTGAGCATCTATTATTTTTGGACTTTTTAATAAAAGCCATCTAACAAGGTAAGGTAATATCACATTGTGATTTTAATTTGCAATTCCCCGATAATTGGTGGCTATGAGCATTTTTTCATATGTTTATTGGACATTTGTCTATCTTTTGAAAAGCTTCTGCTCATGTCTTTTGCTTAAGTTCTTTGTAGGTCATGATTTAGATGTATAGCTTGGGAATATTTTCTTTCATTCTATAGATTGTCTATTTGCTCCAGTGATTATTTCCTTATTTGTCAGAAGCTTTTTATTTAATCAAGTCCCATTCATTTATCTTTATTGTTGCTGTGATTGCTGTTGGGGTCTTCTTCATAATTTTTTGCCTAGGCCAAAAAAATTAGAAAAGAGGTTTTCTAACATTTTTTCTAAAATTCTTATTGTTCAAGCCTTACATTTAAGTCTTTTATCTGTCTTGAATTAATTTTTGTAAGTGGTAAAAGATATGAATCCTGTTTCACTCTTCTGCTTGTGTCTATCCAATTTTCCCAGCACCATTTATGGAATAGTGTTTCGTTCCCTCAATGTATATTTTTGCCTGCTTTTTCAAGACTAGTTGAATTCTGTTCTATTCCATTGGTTTATGTCTCTATTTTTTGTGCCAATACAATGCTATTTTGGTTACTATCTACTTATAGTACAGTTTGAAGTATGGCAATGTGATGCCTCCAGATTTCTTCTTTTTGCTTAAGATTTCTTTGGCCATTGTTGCTATTTCTCAGTTCCAAATGAAGCACTGGATTATATTTTCCAGATCTGTGAAATATGACATTGATGTTTTGTTGGGGATTGCATCAAATCTATGATTCAGTTTGGGCAGTAAGGACATTCTGTCAATGTTGAATCTAGTGATTCATGAGCATGGTGTGTTTCTCTATTTGTGTCATCTGTGATTTCTTTCCTCAGCGTTTCCTTGTCTCTTTGCAGCGATCTTTTACTTCCTTGGTTAAGTATATTCCCATGTATTTGATTTTCTTTGTAGCTATTGTGAGTGGTATAGAGTCTTTGACTTGACTCTCAGCTTGATTGTTATTAGTGAATAAGAATGGGACGATTTATGTACATTAATTTTGTAACCTGAGACATTGCTGAATTTATTTATTAATTTCAAAGTCTTTTGGTGGACTTTTTGGGGTTTTCTAGATACAAGATCATATTATCAGCAAAAGCAATAGTTTGAAATCTACTTTCCTGATTTGAATACCTTTAATTTCTTTTTTTTTCATTTCTTTTTTTTTTTTTTTTTTGTCTGATGGCTCTGGCTAGGATATGTTTAATAAAAGTGGCAACAGTGAGCCCTCTTATTCCAGTTCTTTGTTGGAATGTTTTCAACTCTTTCTCATTCAGTATGATGTGGCTATGAATTTGTCACATACGGCATGTATAATCTTGAGATATGTTTCTTTTATGTCTAGTTTGTTGAGGGTGTTAATAATAAAAAGGTGCTATATTTTGTTGAATGCTTTTTTTCTGCATCTATTGAGATGATGATATAGTCTCTGTTTTTGCTTCTGTTTTTGTGATCAATCACATGTATTCATTTACATATGTTGAACCATCCCTGTGTCCCTGAGATGACAGCCATTGGACATAGATTATTTTTTTGATGTGTTTTTGAATTTTGTTTGCTAGTATTTTATTGAGCATTTTTGTATCTTGTTCATAAGGGATATTGATCGGTAGATTTCTTTTTTTGGTGCTGATATTAAAGTGATCTGACCTCATAGAATAGTTGGGGAATTTCAATGTTGTGGAGTCTTTTCAATGTTGTGGAATAATCTCTGTATTATCTGTACTGGCTCTTCTTTGCAGGTCTGGTAAAATTTGATTGTGAATTCTTCTGATCTGAGGATTTTTCACAATGGAAGATTTTTAAATTACTGCTTCAATCTTGTTGCTCATTATCCATTCAGAAATTCTATTTCTTCCTGATTGAGTCTTGGGAAGTTGTGTTTCCAGCAATTTGTCTATTTCCTTTGTTTTCAAGTTCATGTGCATAGAGATTCTCATATTCACAGATGATATTTTGTATTTCTGTAGTATCACCTGGTAATATCTTCTTTTTCATTTTTTATTAAGATAGAGACAATTCCTGAGTTAAAAACACCCGACTGATATATGACTCATGTTTACAAATGGAGGCTACTATAGGTAATAGTAAATGTCACTGTTCTACGTTATGTACAGATTCAACTTAAGAACAAGTCTGTAGAACCCATCCTGTTCCTAACTTGAGGACTGCCTGTGGTTAGTGTGGCTGATCTTATGCCACGTAATTTAAAACAGTAAAAGCATTCTAATACTTAGAATTTTTCAGATCATATGGACTTTTTTTGCCTATTAAGCTAGAATATTTCCATGTTTTATAAAAAAAAAAGTGATACCTGGGACCAGTCATTTTTCTGATAAAGTCTGCATGGATTGTATTGTAAAGTATATTTCATTGTCTTCTTTTCCAGTGTGTTACTTGATGTCAAGAAATGTAATGTCAGAAAGCTTTGAGCATAAAGAAGAAAAAAATAATTTGAGGACAGTAACAAATCTGTGATGCCCTCTACTTTCCTCTCCATCTTTCCTTTTTTTAGTTCTAATTTTTATGACTATATACTTTCCTTTACACCTCCTTATTCCTTTTTGTCGTTACCTGATTTTTGCCAGAATAGTTGGTTCCCAGGATTGAGGATAGTAGGAAAGGGAACTGACATGTAATTTACTGTGTTTGGGATTCTGTATATAGATTATTCCCTTTATTCTACACAGGAACTCTATGAGGTTGTACTTACTATGTTTATTTTATAGATGAGGAAACCAAGGCTCAGGAAAGATATGTGAATTGCCTAAGGGTAAAGGTACCAAGTGAGAGAGTCAAGATTTTATCAAGAAAGAATCTGAGTACAGACAGTACATTCAAACTTTCTATGTTCCCAGCACCCTCAGAGTTGAATTAATCTTACAGCATTTTTGTTTTCAATCCTTGACTTCTCCAATGTCTCTCAGAGGTCAATGTCTAAGTTAAAAAGCAGAGAACCAAAGCAGTCTATGTAGACTATGTGTGTGGTTGAGACAGCTTTGAAAGCTTTGAATGCGATTTTGAAGCCAATACTAAATGCTGATTCCAAAAAAGGGGCTGTTTATTGAATCACTGCATGTAGTCGCACCTTGGATTTTCTTTGGTGGTCTTTCTCCTAAGTAATGACAAAGTAAGACCCAGTTTATTTTATGAGAACTGAGAAAGTCACAGCACAGGGTGGTCTTAAGTCTCAGAAAAGTTTAGCTTTTGTTAACATAGATTTTTCCAGTCCTTAAAGTCACACTTCTATGCATAAACAAAAGTTTTAAGAGTCAGATGTTTTCAATGGGCAATGAACTCCTCAGTAAGCACTCCTCGACGCTGGCCATTTAGTTGTGGGAAGTGAAGAGGTCAGACCTGTGATGTAACTCATCATATTTGAAAATTAGCTATGCTCTGCCAACACTGCCTTATATTTAACTTTTATGAATTTTTAACATTACCAATAGATGTATTATGAGATTCCACAAACTTGCTGCTTTCTGATTAATTTTTCACTTCAAACACATGAGAATTGACTTTCTTACATTCCAATATGTATTTCAGCCAGGCATAACTGGCTGAAAGAAATTAAACTCAACTAATTTTTTTTCTTACTTTTTGGCTTGAAACATTCCCAAGGCTTTACACAATACAGGCGTAAGCTATATTTGTGGCCACAAGAAAAAGTCACTTAAACATATATTAAACTGCAGAGTCAGATAATGATTATAGCATACATTTATTAAATTTTATTGATATATATTGGGGCTTTATTTGATTAAGTTTAAATAATTTTTAGCCTAAATGCTTTGTAATATATAGTCATCATACACATGCTAGGTGCTTTCCTTAAATACTATAAAAGCTAATAATAAAATAATAAGATAAAAGTAATAAAATATAAAAATATTAGAGATTTCAACTTGAATTGGTTTATGATTATTGCGTTTAACATTTCTTGCTAAGTGAATAATTATAAATATAATAAATATATAATTGCACTTTTGTTTGTAAATGACATATTTTATGTCTTTTTCCAGTACTTTTTTTTTTTTTTAATGACGGAGTCTCACTTTGTTGCCCCAGGCTACAGTGTGGTGGCATTAGCCTAGCTCACAGCAACTTCAAACTCCTGGACTTAAGTGAGTCTCCCAGAAAACTGGGAGTACAGGTGCTCACCACCATGCCCAGCTAATTTTTTTTATTTTTAGTAGAGATTGGGTGTTTCTCTTGATCAGGCTGGTTTTGAACTCCTGAGCTCAAGCAGTCCTCCTACCTCAGCCTCCCAGAGTGCTAATATTATGGGAGTGAGTCATTGCACTTGGTATTCTTTTTACATTTTTAAAAATAAAATATATCTAGTTAATTGATTTTTACAACTACCCTTAATTTGACTTCTCATTTGAGATAACTATTTCTATCTGTCAGAGCCCAATTAGGAGAAAGAAACCACACAGTAATATAAATAGACAAAGTTTAATGCAACATATTATTAAGTGCATATGTATCAGAAGATTGGTTTAGCATGGGATTGGCTAGTAATAGGGGAATACTAATGGGTATATGAATAATACATAACAGAAAATACTGTTCTTAGAACTGAGATAGCCCCCCAATAAGGAGGTCCCATTCCCTAGACTGAGATTCAGATTATTGGAGGATGGCACAGACGTCACTGTAATACTACATCAGTGGAATTTGAGACAGATCCACCCTATGGTATACTAGAAAAAGCTGCTCATGGGGAGGTATCCTATCAGAGATATTCTACTATGAGAGCAGTATCTGAAGGGGAAATTCATGGCCACCAGGCACTGGTAGACTCTGTGTATTATAGGAGCCTGCCCAGTGAGAACATGGAAATCGGGAAACACAACTCTTTTTCTGCTGCTGTATCTTTTCGGTGCCATCTAATGAGAGAACTTTAGTGCCAGGTAGCAAAGAAAAAATATTTAAAGGGTCCAGATCCATTTTTACAAAGGTAGCAAGAAGGGTGAATTTGGAACAATTGGTAATTAATAGTCAGCATAGTATCAATTTTTTAAAAAGACTCAATATATTATATCTTAATGTTGATGGCAGCTATATCAAATACTATTTTTGACATGGACATTATTACATAATACGATGGGCTCATTTAAAGAGACAGATTTTATTTTAAACAATTATTTGAAACCAATATTTATGTAAGACAACAGTTAAGGGCACAGTTCTGCAGTCAGTCAAACTGCTTTGGTTTCTGACTCTGCCTCTGACTCACCATGACCTTGAGCAAGGTGTCAGACTCCATTTTCCTAGTTCCTCATTTGTACAACAGGATCAAAACTGTATCTGCCTTAGTTGTGTTGGTAAGAGGGTTAAATGAAGACAGTGTATGTAAAGCACTTAAATCTGAAATTGGTATAGGGTAAGATCTCAACAAAGGGCTACTGTTTTTTTTTATTAAGATTTTATTTTTATCAAACAGGGAGTTTAAAATTGTATGTAATTTTATATCAACATAATTTATTTTCTGTGTAAAATCCTTTGGGAACCTGAAATATTTAAAACTCGTGAGGTCTGTACGTTAGATTATACATGCAATTCTGATTGACAATAATTATCCAACAATCGTGTGAGGGGGGATAGATCTTGCCTCCAAATGAAAGTTGCATTTTTGAATTTCTTCATTTCAGTGTTGGTACCTATGCTATAAATAAATGCAAATTGTGGTTAAGAGTAGAATATAGCCATAGTACCAAATGTTACTAAAAGGCTTCCTAAATGATCATAACCTTTTAATGAAAAAAATTTAAATGTAATTTATGGAAAAACATCCTTCTTCCTATCTTTAAATGGCATAACTTATATCATCCCCAAGGTTTTTTCTTTTTTTTTGTACAAATGATGTGATGTTGGACTTAAGTTTTCAGAACACATTAACTCACCAAAAGACCAATATATAGGAACTACTAAAACTGGACAATAGTATTTGGCCAAATTCTCAGGATCATCCACAAAAACTAGAGAAAAATGGATTGCCTTAAGTCGACCTTTAGCTGTGTCTAAAAGAAATACAACTGTAACTTCATAAAAATTCAAAAATAGCATCTTTATGGCAGATCTCCTGAGAAGATGGCAAAGAGGAAATTACACTGTATCCCACACAGCAAAACCTCCAAAAATTCTCTTATCACTTTATCCTAGTCACTTTCTCATTTCTCATAGGAGCTGCTCACTTTCTCTCTTCACATGTTTTAGTTTTATCCCTAAAACACACCTTAATACTTACCTCCATCCTGTAGGCTTAAACCCAAATACCTGGTCTTGCTACTTCTTTGTGAGAAAAGGCCAACTTAGGGCAAGAAGTGAGGGCTTATATCTATTCCTAGCCTGGGTCACCTGTATCTATGCTTGCAGCAAAGCGGAGTAGGACAAAATAATATATTCAAAAGGGCCATATTTAAGGAAGCTCTACATAGTAGGCCTTTAAAAAACTCTACCCAGTGACACTGTAACCAATGTGAGACTTGGGAGTTTAATCATTATGCAAGTCTTGACTTTCCTTGAGGAGAGGAGTAGAGATAAAAAATGGGTAGATTTGGGGAAAGAGATAAGTTTTATTTACCCCTAAGGATGAAGAGGTACCCACATTGTCAACTAAAATGAAACACTAATGCCATAGAAATAATTCTGCCTACTCTGTAAGCATTGAGACTTTTGTAGAATCACTATATAAATGAGAACTTTAGATTCTGAAAGTTTTGTGTATCCACTTATAAATCATAATAGGACTGCAAAACTTAAATGAGAGACAGAATACACAGATCCTGTTTTCATTCCAAAAGGATAGAAGTGAAGCTTAATTGTTATACTTTCTGGTGTACCTTTGGGCTACACCCTTGAAAATTGGTGAATCCCCAAGTTTTCAAATAGCCTTATGATATATACTTCACTCCCCCCATGCAGCAATGTATAACTGAAAAAAAATATGATTCTTTCAGATTCGTTGTTTCTGTTAATACTGGAATGAAACCATTTATAAATCAATTACATAAAGTTTCCACAAAAATAAACTCTGTCACTGTGAACATAACTATAGTTTGCAATATTATTTTCAAATGTATCAGAATCTGCCAAACTGAGGAATCAATGACAATGGTGATTTTGGATGACAATTTCTATTTTATCATGCATATATACAGAGGATAAGAGCAATGGTGAAATACACTGAATAGCAGGTAAACTTGGTTCACAATGGCTGGACAAGGGCCTCTTGACCTGCTGAGTCAGCACCATTAACCTTTCTAGAAGAAGTAGGTGGTAGCGAAGAAGGGGATAAAATAATAATATACACATAGACACATGCCAGAAGGGAAGTGACTTGCAAAATAACATTAAGGTATGTTACAAATTACATTTATCTTTTTGCTTTTAGCAATTATTTTTGCATTTCCTAGAGTATTTTTAACATATTCATTTATTAATTTCAACTAATAAATATATATATTAGCAGCTCTTCATTTGCATACTTCCGTATATTCTCAAAAGTCCAAAACAGTTTGCTCTTGTAGAATATCGTAGTTGTTGCCACGTCAAAACCAATTCCCTGGTTTTCTGCACCTTTAACCAACTGTTCTTCATGACCTATGATCCCCCAAATCTTCACCATTCACTTTCCATGTAGCTCTCACAATGTGCATCACTCTATCATCTTTGGATGAAACCCTAGAAATAGGACTTTCTAAAAAAATTCGCTCTTCAGATTTTACCTCACCTGCTAATGACTTATTGCTTATAATCATTCAACAATGTCATATAAGGATGTTTTAATCCTTTGGCCATTGGCATCAGTGGTTAGCTCTTTTTCTTTTTTTATTTTTCTTTTTATTTTTTAATTGAATGGTAACTATGTACATTAATGTACTTCTGGGGTACAGTGTGGTGTTTTCACATACAATTTCAAACATTTCCATCAAACTGGTTAACATAGCCTTCATGTCATTTTCTTAGTTATTGTCTTTTAGCTCTTTTTCATTGTGTTTATGTCATTACATCATGGTTGGGAAGGCTAGGAGTGTGTCAGGATAGTAGAGGAAAGGGGCACCATGTTAATTGACACTGAGCCATAAAAATGGCTTGTGCATTTGATATATTAGCAGAACCTTAAATTCAAAGTTATAGAAAGCAATATATTTCTACACTTTTAGCCAAAACATTTATTAAATGAGTCTCAAAAGAGATATGCCATGATCTGCACTTTCAGATATGTGTGCCAAGGAAACTTGGCCTTCTGGTGCCCTGCATTTTGCAGATGGTAAATAAACCTGCTTAATTATTCTGTTAGCTGCATTGCCTTGGAGTTGAGCTCATTCTGGCTTTGGCCAACAAAAATTTTGTGTTCTCTCTCCATTATATATTCTCACCAAGATAATTTCTTCTAACCATCTTCATTCTTGCCTGAATATTATTTTATAATAACCATCTTTATTTGTTTCTTTAGCTTGGGAGGGTAATGTATGAAATTATGGTCTAAAGATGCTACCTTTCTAATTTGCTTCAAATGATGTAAGGTTTTATGTTTCTTCAAATGAAAAATAATCTTGCCACACGATAAAAATTATTCCTGTGCCTGTACTAGGAATGTGCCGTTTATAGCTTCAGAGATATGTTTCTGCAGACTCTTGATGTTTTCCCCAAATAAAATTTAGGTCAAAAACCATCATCCTTACAATATTTATTATTATTATTATAATATTCATGATTTTACACAGGTTAAAGCATTGATAGAAGTAATTGAGCAAATTATTCTTTCTTACATCCAGTGGAAAATATGGTAGAATTACTCACAATATAGAGCCATTAGCAAATTTGCTATTGGCTGTCGTAATTTATCCCAAACTCATATTTCATCCCTAAGCACTAACATCACACTTCAGCCAAAATAAAATTGGTGAAACGTGAGTGTAGGTGTGGGTGTGGAAAGAAAACTCACTTTATTCTGAGCTCTTGTCTAACCTGGGCATGTTTCCTCACGTCCACCTATTTTATGCTGGGTTTGTGCAACTGCTTCACTCACTTCACTCCATAGTAACATTTGGTGGTTGATTTTATTTTTAGGGGTCTTTTCCCCAAGAAATAAATCCAAGTATTTTAGAAGTGTTATTATTTGTGTTCAAAATGAGAGAATAATGAACAATATTGAAAGGTAGATGCTTGCCAGTAGGTGAGGCTCCATCTAGCAAACTAACCTCATGGTATAGTCAGTTGAAATTTGTGCCTGAACCTAAATCAAATTATTAGAAGTCAAGTTCTCTCATAGTTGTTGGTAAATTATAACTTCTCCAAATTATTCTACAAATATAAGAGGATCATGTATGAGAGAATATTTAGGGATGAATTTACTATTAAAAATTCAATAACTTCAGTTTTGAGGCATTTATTGCACGTTGAAAACTGTCATTGAGCCTTTGAGATGGTATGTTCAAATGGAAAACTTCATTTTATCCCTTGGTGTTTATAATAAAATGTCTTCAAGGATATTCTATGAATATTTGTGGTTTTTTAACTCAATGTAAGTATGAGCCTAAGGAAGTTCAAATAACACAAGAATTTGCTATGTATTCACCATGGTGGAGAAAGCACCATGCTTGCAACTTCAGTGACAGAATTTTAGTTCTATGTGCAGAAGATTGCCTTTTTTATCACAATCATTTTCAACATCCTATTATCTCTTTGATCATCATTCCTATGTTTCTTATTTGTTCACTTATGTATTTTGGGGCCAAGCTCATGGTAGAACTGATTAGATAGCAGGCAGTTGGCTTATAAGATCGGTATGGTGTCACAGCTAGGGTTATTGGCTTTGCATACTGCCTCCAATGCCAATAGTTTTAACTGCTCAACTCTACTGACTAATTATTCTAAATGAACTATATTAAATTCTCAAGTGAGCTCATTACCAGAAAAAATAAAACATTCAACAAATATTGTAGACAAATGTTTGAAACCATGTAGGGTTTTTAGAGCTTCTTAAGGCAGATAAGAGTAACTAGTGGGATTACATTGCAACCTTCATGAACTAGAAGGATATGACTGAGTTTATGGTGATCATCCCATAATAAAAGCCCTGTGTCTTTTTGGAGAAATCAGAAGAGTTAAGATGGCTCCAGTTTTTCAGGCTGCAATAGAAGAATCATAAACCTTTAGATATAGAATGAAAGAAACTTATGTTAGGGCCTGAGGCAATTTATCTAGACACTTCTAGGCTTTATGCTTCTATATGGCAGAAACATTGTGGTGAAAAGATCTCCTTTCAGTCATTACCATTGTTAAGAATAATTTCAACAAAATCAATGACAATGGCCCAAACTATACATTTTATATTCTTTGCATTATGGAAAACTAATAAAGAATTTGAAAAATTTTTATATTGTTAATACATTATAAAAATTTAAAAAATCAAGTTGGTTGAACTTCTTTTTTGTGTTTTTTGGTGAAATATAATATTAGGTAGAGTTAAAGTAGGGAAAGGAAAATACTTATACTCTGAAAAACTGTATCAATGGTAAGGTGATGATGTGATCCCAGGTAAATATCTTTTTACATCTCAATTTACCTATTAATGACAATTAAATAATAAAATATTAGGACTATACTTTACTTCAAGTTGTTCATTTAAACATTTATTTAATGTTTGCCTATCAAACATTTGTTAAGTTTTCTCTGTGGGCCAGCTACTGCACTAAGTGGTAGAGGCATAAAAAAGAGTATATAAGTCATTTGTCCCTGTTTTCAAGAAATTCAGTCTAACAGGAGAAAAAAATAGTTTCACAGATGAGAAATGTTTAAAATACTGTGAGTAAAAAGAAGAAAGAAATAGCTTCAGGAGAGTCTAAGAAACGTTCAGAGAAGATGGAAAATCTTCCCTGGGTCTTGAGAGGTAGGGAAAAAGAACAGGCAAGACTCAGGCATTAGGAACAGTGTGCAAAGGTTTGGAGGAGAATGAGTACTTTAAGGAGCAGTGAGAATCTGAGTATTACCTGAGGAGCTGGGTAGTGTGGTGAGGGGTGAAGAGGGAAAACATACATGGTGACAGATTACATTGGCCAAATTAAAGTCTGGACTTTATCCTGCAGATAATGGGAAACCATTAAAGGTATTTAAACATTAATGATGATTTTTAAAAAAACTCAGTGTATTTAAAACAGAATGGATAGTGCATAATCTCTTTTTTATCCCTTTTTGGTTCTGTTTAAATGGGGTGCAATGAGAGTCCTCAGAGTATCATTATTTTTATATTCTTTGGGGCCTCATTGACTTCCCTTTGACTCTGAATTACTTTCATTATAAATGACTTTTTAAGGGCATGCCAATTGTGCCAAAGTGAAAAGATATGGTGAATGTAATCCCTGAGGATAAATAAATCCTGAAATGTAACACACATCCCTGAATCAACTGGTTTGACCATTCATGCATTTACATTAACCATATAATTGCCACACTTGGGCTTTAACAATTTGCCTTGTTCTACAGAGCTGAAGATGATTGATGTAGTACTGGAAACATGGTGGAATCTAGGAGGGATTGAAAGCTTAAAATTAACAAATATGAACATTTCCAATTGTGTTAGCCAAACTGAGTTTCTCTGGGCATAATGAGTTTTGAAATAAACATAAGAAATATTTGTAGAGTACTGTGATATTTTTGGCTAAAGGCATGCAGGGAAAACATCAAGAACAATTTTACTAATGTTCAACAGTTTGAAATAATGCCCAGTATTTCTTGCATTTGTAAAATACTTCGTTTAACTGATATTTTGAAGGGTACCTCTGCTGAGACATGAAGAACGTTTACTTGGTATATTAGTTTGAGAGAAAGTATTTCATGTTTTCTTTCTTTCTCCATTGTCCTATTTATAAACTTCTTAAGGATATATATAATTATAGTTACTTGCTGTTTATTAAAATACCTATAATTAGTACAAAATATTTACCTTTAAAAAATGAACAGATGATAAAATATCTCCACAATTTGTTCAAAATTGGGGTGAAAATGAGAATAGAAGATAATTAACATGTGAGTATACATATATAATATACACTAAACATATTTAATAGAAAACATACAGTAAGAAATGATTTAGAATTTCTTAAGCAATGAAACATTAATCATCTGAGTTGTTAAAAGTTGTTTCATGAAAAATTAGTCTACAATCAAATAAGTTTGGTAGTGATTACTTTATTTTCCCTTTACTCCTTAAATCAGCACTTTGAAGTCTTCTAGAAGTTGTTCCATAAAGAAATCCATTTAACTTAATGCTTCTAAAACTTATTTATGTTGGAAACTCTTCCTTCTTAGAACAATGTTAAAAGTCTCATGGGGCTCTAGTATTCTAAGGAACAACTTCTGGGAAAAATTGACATAGAATGTAGGGATATATAATTTACTATACACACAGAGTTGCACACAATAAACACAACACATTGCTCCTGATTAAGTAAGGAAGGCTATTCCCATAAGCTATGTACTTGGAATTCTACAAATGAATACAATGCCTAGAACACAGTAGGTACTCAATAAATTGAAACAAACTAATTTTTGCATGTAAATGCTTTACTTTCCCTACCTCAAATGGTCAGTTTCCTAATACTTTCTTGAAGTTACTTTTGCCTGCACTTAGACAAGAGAAGTTATTATGATCCCTTGTAATTAAAACCCGGTGCTGGGTGTATTTTAACTTGCTATGTTACAACAAGGAGAGCTTCTTTTGGTGGTTGTAAAACACTCCTTGTCCCTGAAACCCTAGCATTCTGAAATAGATCATGTAGCCATTAAATATCAGAGGATTGTTTTGTCAATGTTATATTACCTCTGCCCATGTTGAAGAAGGCATTGGTCTTCAGGGCCCACTGCTCTTCCTGGGCCTCACACATTTTCAGCATTCTGTGCCCTCACCACATTTTTTTTTTCCTCTTAGGATTTGGCCATTGAAGAGTTTATGGCTGTGTTTCCCATTACCATGGGAACTCAGGTATTTAAATTCACTCTCTATCTTCTGTGATTTAAAAGATATCGACTAAAATATATTTCTATGTTGCCTTATCTCCCAAGATTCTTCATATACTTTCTCAGGAAACATTTTAGTGCCTGCTGATTTTTGAAACTACAGAGCTGAAATAGAAACTACTGTTTTATGTTCTAATAACAGAGTGTACACAGACACAGCACTCACATCTCTGTGTGATAATAGAGAGACTCCAAGTGCATCCAGGAAGCAGTGTAATCTCAGAGGAAAGTCATCCTCTTACCATAGTCACAAAATACCCTCAGATTCTTTGCCTTTCTTCCTCTACCGAACACCTGCAAAAACATTCATGCCCATCTCTTCTAGACTCAAAACACTACTGGAGAAAAAACACACAACTAGGGCAGTGGTTTTAATTTTAGATTTGTGATTACAAATTTTAAATAAATTCTTAACAATGTTCAGTAATTCTGCTAAGTCTTTCTCAATTTGGAATTCTTTAAGGCAACTCTTACTAGTTTTTCTTCTCTCCTCAACCCCTCCCCCTTATCTATTATATACTTTCAGTTGATTATCTTGCCTCATTTTTTTTTTTTAAATAGAAGACTCTATAATAACTTCTTCATCTTCCTGCCACCAAATGTATAGGCTCCCCGTATCATACTATCTTCTCTTTCTTTCCTACTATTGCCATGGAGGCAGTGTCCTTCCTTCAATCAAGCCAGTGCCTCCACAATTGCCTTGTATAGACATTTATCTCTAATGTTGCTTTTCTCTGGTAATTAATTTCTTCTTCTCTGCTGGAGCATTTCCATTAGCTTAAACATTTTCTGATTATCTCCCATGTTAAAAAAAACATAAGATGGTAGAAGAGGAGGGGGAGGAGACAAGAAAGAAACTAACCCTTTAAGTACTCCCTTTAACTACTAACTTATTTCTGTGTCCCATGTTATATCCAAATTTATTGAAATATCTGTACACTCTCCATTTCTGCTTCCTCACCTCCATTACTCATCAGTATCCTCCAGTCTGGCTCTATTTCTATATTTTTATTTTGTTATGTCACTGAAATTAATGAACTCTTTTTCTGTCCTTATTGGCTGTCTCAACAATGTGTGGCATGATGTTAAGGTCCTTCTTTGCACCCTCTTTGCCCTTGACTTCTGTACGTGCTCTCCTGGCTAGCTTCCCACCACACTGGCCACTCTCTTCATTCTTTAATGGTCTTTAGCTATTGTTATTCTTTGGAACTGGGCTTCCTTGTGTGATCCTATTCATTTCCATGGCATTACATTTCTCTTTGTGTTATAACTCTCTTGAGCCTGAGACTCATATCCAACTACCTACTTGAATATATTTCATCATTGTCTAGTTTAGGAAGAATCACAACATAGTCTCATTTGGCATTTAATTCTATTCACTGCGTGTATAAGAGTTCTTCCCTCCCAGACCATCTTCTCCCCTCTAAGTGTCCAGGGCTTTCTCAAGGCTTATGAATCCCCTGCATTTTGTGTAATGGCTTGTCTATTTGTCCATATGTGGTAAGTCAGAGAAGGGTCAAACAAAATCTGAAGGACCAAGAGGAGTCACTCCTGCTGAGCAGTGGCTGGGAGAAGTGCCAGAGACTATTAAAGAGATGCTTTTATTAGTCATCGATGAAAAGAACAGCTTTCACAGCATCAGAGCACAAGGGATGGACAGCAGTTGCATAAAAGTAGGCCAGGGCACTCATCAGATGATGACTTCCACATGGCTCCTAGGTGCCTGACCAGTGTTTCTCACTGTGGCTCTTTGCTGACCTAGTCCCCATTCCCACCCATGTGGCACATTTAGCCTCAACCCCCTCTTGACCTCTCTACTTTCATCACTTCTTTGTTCCCTTTTAACTCAGGATCCTTCTTTTCTGGCTGCTTGAGGAGAGAAATGGGATGAGGCAGTAGTTGGGGCAAAGGCTTGATCTACCTTATTATATCTCCCAAACACTTTACCAGTGCTAGGGAGCCTCTCTACACTTTAACAGGAGCCAAAGACATAATGTCTCCTTCTATTCTCTAGATTTTACAGTCAGATTGTTACCTTAATTCAATTGGGTGCAGAATGGCATGGATATCTAAGGAGATAAATAAAATCAGGTAATATCATAAACTATTTTCTTACCAAGATGTCTGTATTAGTCAACTCTTGCTGCCACAACAAAATACCATAGACTGGTGGTTTAAAAAATTGAAATTTATTTTCTCAAAGCTTTGGAGGCAGGAAAGTCCAAGATTAAGGGGCAGTGGGGTTCAGACTCTGCTGAGGGCTCCCTTCGTGGCTTGCAGATAGCTGTGTTCTCACATGGTGGAGAAAAAGACATCTCTGGTATCTCTTCCCCTTTAATAAGGACACCAGTTCTATTGGATCAGGGCTTTACCTTATGATTTCACTTAACCTTAGTCACCCTCTTACAGGCCACATCTCCAATATTGTTAAGTATGTGGTTAGGGTTTTAACATTTGAATTTAGGGGATAGGGGGTGACACAACTCAGTCCATAGCAATGTCTAATAGGAATCTCAGATTTAAACGTGTCTAAAATGGATTACCTGATTTTCCCCAGTCCCCCACTCTGTTCCATAAAAACTCCCTTTCATAGTCTTCTTCTCAAATCGAGTAATCAGCACAATTATTGAGCCACTCGAGTCTTTTCTTTTTCATTTCCTTACTCTGCATTATTAAAACTAATAGCAAGACATATTGTTTCTATACCCATAGAATTGAATTTAGGTACCTGTTTGTCTTTAAATTCAAACCCTTAGCTGGACAGCCTAACTTGCCATCACCTGGACTGCCAGCCTCCTTGAGGGTATCCTTGCTTCCAATCTTGTCATCTTATAATCCATTCCCCACAGCCAGAGTGATGATATCAGTTTGTCAATTAGGGCTGGGTACAGTGGCTCACACCTATAATCCTAGCACTCTGGAAAGATTGCTTGAGCTCAGAAGTTGGAGACTAGCCTAAGTAAGAGTGAGACCCCATCTATACTAAAAATAGAAAAGTAAGCCAGGCATTGTGGTGGGTGCCTGTACCAGCTAATCAAGAGGCTGACAGAGGAGGATTGCCTGAAGCCAGGAGTTTGAGGTTGCTTGAGCAATGCTGACACCATGGCATTCTAGCCTGGGCAACAAAGTGAAACTCTGTATCAAACAATAATAGCACCCCAAATCAGATTAATACATGCACCTGAATAAAACCTTTCAGTGAATTTCACTGCACTTAAAATAGAATCCTATTGCCTTATCTTGGCCTTCAAGATTCTGGCAAAATCTTTGGATGTTATAGAACAGATGTTTGGATGTGATAAGCTTTTAAATAGGGGGAAAGTATTTACATCTGCTCTATGAAAGATAGTAATTTGTAAGCAGTATAGAAGACAGATAGGAAGAAGATTAAAGAAGGGATATGCATAGTGTAATGACATGATCCAGAGGAGGCAGTGGGCATTGAGAGGAGGAAATATATTGATGGGTATTTATAAAATGTAGAAAAAGATGCTCAGATTGAACCAATGTGAGGGTAGGAGACAAGCAGTAAAGGAAGTCTTTCTCAAGTTTCTTACTCTGGTACCTGAGGAATGCAGCATCATTCACTTAGAAATTGGGGAGGAGGGGTGAGGTAAGTTCCTCTGGACACATGCTAAGTTTGAGAACCTCTGGAAAATCCAAGTGGGTCATGTTTATTTGGTTGTTGGATATAGATTTATGGGATTTGAGATATAAAGATTTGGGAATCAGGGAGGACTCAAAGAGCAGACGACAGAAACCTTGATTGCATACTATTGTGGCACATATTAGAGGACCAGGAGTTAAGTGAAAAGATGGAGAAGAGTATAGAATTGTGAGTTGAAAACCAGTTTATTAGAAAGCTAAGGAGTGAGCAGGAGGTGATAGCAAGTATTGCAAAACAAATAAAATAGAATGTGTTCCAGCTCTATCCATGTAAACATGAAAGTGGTAAAGTCTCCATCTTTCTTTAAGGCTGCATAATATTCCATGATGTACATATATCACAATTTATTGATCCATTCGTGGGTCAATGGGCACTTGGACTTCTTCCCTGATTTAGCAATTATGAATTGGGCTGCAATAAACATTCTGGTACAAACATCTTTGTTATAATGTGATTTTTTGTCTTCTGGATATATACTTAGTAGAGGAATTATAGGATATAATGAAACATATTTTTCTTAGCAAAGTATCTCAAGAATGGAAGAAAAAGGATCCAATGTACTCAGTCCTTCTATAGAACTCCAAGACTATAACCCAAGAATATGGGGCAAGGGATGGGAGGGGAGAGGGGAGGAAGGGTGGGAGGGAGAGTAATTGGTGGGACCACATCTATGGTGCATTTTACAAGGGTACATATGAAACTTACTAAATGTAGAATATAAATGTTTTAACACAATAACTAAAAAAAAAATGCCATGAAGGCTATGTTAACCAGTTTGATGAAAATATTTTAAATTGCATATAAAACCAGCACATTGTACCCCATGACTGCATTAATGTACACACTGATGATTTAATAAAAAAAAAAAACCAAATAAAATAGCGACTAAAAGGTTCTTGATATTTTCAGCCATAAGTCCCTAAAATATTTTGAAAGCAGTTTGGTTGGTGAAGCTGCAGGGGGATAACAGCTGGATTTTAGTGATTTGAGGAGTGAAAGTTGCTTAGGTGAAGAGAGAGTTGGCTTTTAGCTAGTGGGAGTAAGACAGAAAACAGGAGAAGAAGCTAACAGATGCTAACAGATGCTAACTCAGTAGGCTGAGTCCCATTGCACAGAAACAGGACACTTAGTCAAGGACCACCTCTCTTCAAACTTGTCCTTGTCTCTCTACTAGTCAATAGAATGACATCAAGACAGATATTTTTATAATTTGTGGAATGGAGATTTATATTTTCTATAACATTCAAGAGTAAGTAATGTGTATATCTCTTATCTCTAAAATACCTAAATTAATTTTGTCATTGATTTTTGTATGGCTTATGACTGAAGAGTAATAGAAAACTCATTTTTTTCCTTCTTGGTGGGTGGTCCTGGATAGGCAAAACTTGACTAAATTCTGCAATGACATTATTCCCTGACCTCCTTCTTATACAAACAAGTCTATGTGACTATTGTAAGTTAACCTATAAAGATTTCAAAAACATTGCCACCTCTGCGCTGTCCACTGCTGAAGTCCTAATTACTCCAGCTATCGCATGTTTTCCTTTGTCTTGGCTTTTTATAGCTCTTTGACACCAATTCCTTTCTCCACAATTTAATTTCCTTTTATTTGACAATTTAGGCCCATTGCAGGAGCAATTGAAAAACTCACATAATTAAAATTCACAGATCATAAAGTTTAAGTCAGTGGTAAGGCTAAGTTTCCTCTACGCTATTGAATATCAGTGATTACTTTTTCAGTGGGAGTGAAGACAAAGGCCATTTTCATCACTTTTATTGGTAATATAAATTATCCCCACTGAAAATACTCAATTGAAGGTCCTAGAAAAAATATCTTAAGCATGAATCAAAATTATGCTGCAGTAGATGGTGAACATTCTGTTCTCAACTATAATAATATGAGATGATTTAAAAAGAAAGTGTTACATGTAATCTTCTAAGAACTAAGTGGAGTGAAAGTTGCGTAGGTGAAAAGAGAGCTGGGCAGTTAGCTAGCTCTCTTGGATGGGCCCAAACATCACAGAAATAGTTTACCTTAGAGGTTTCATTGGTTGACATTGTTCTAGTGGTGGGAAGGGTTAAATGCACTTTGCCCTGGGGAGAAGGAATGGGTTAGAGGAAGAAATACTTGAGAACAGACAGCTGAGAACTGTGGATCTTTATTCTTTCTGCTTTGTGTCATCTAGTCATGCTAGGCATGATTGTCCATGGAAGCAGATTATGCATTTATCCTTCTAGTTGTTTCTAAAACAAAACTTTACAAGAAGTAATTTTTTTAAAGATATAGGTAATTTTTTACAAAGTGTAGTTAATTATTTTGCTGTGTGTGGAGTTAATTATAAGGTACTCCATTCCTTTGCCATAGGACAGATGACTCATTGCTATATCGTGAAAACTGTGAGAATCCTCAAGTCTTTTTCTCCCTGTTTCTTTTGTGTGCTTGAAATTCCATGATATGTACAGTTTATTTTGGTTTGTTTGCCTATTTGCGTGATTTAATTTGTTCATCTGTAAAGCAGCAATAATAATGCCACATACCTCAGAAAGCATTTTGAGAATAAAATGAAATTGGTCCATTTGTAGCAGTTAGAATGTACCTAGGCCAGATTAAGTATGTGTAAGTGTCAGTTATTATTATTCATTACTCACTTCTGCAACACATATTTATTAAGTACAGATTATGTTTAGGATGCTCTGTTGACACCACAAGTAATTCAAGTAATACATGTATTTAAGGAACACATATGTTGAGATTGGTGTTGTTCTTGATGCTGAAGATATAAGAGTAAATACATTAAAGTTTGTACCTTCATAGATCTTGTAGTATAAGGGGAATGAGAGAAAATAAACAAGTATAGACTATATCAGGAAATAGGGATTAGAGAGATAATTTATATGAAATGAAATAATAAGCAAGATGGATGTAGACGTTAAACATACTAGTTAAGTTCTGGATAAAATAAAGGCAAACATGAGAGTTTAAAATTAAGGAGGGGAGAAGTTGTGGGTGGTCAAGAGTGTGGGTGGTTGAAATGATGTAGGGGAGGGTACACTGGGGTTGCATAGGCCTAGAATCTATGAACTTGGGAGTAGAATGGTACATCCACATACATTCTGATTTGGTATTGACCCCATAATATGGGAGGGCCCTAGACTAACTAGAACCTTCTTTAGTCATATGGAACACAGACGTTATTGTAAAATACAAGATGAGATGCTGGTCCAGATTAGAAACTGATCATGATGGAAAAATGTTTGGTTTGTAATTAAGACATTCATATCATGCAATTTTAAGAGCCATTACATTTTGTTTTCTTTTGAAAAAGTAAAACAAATTTTTTTCTGAATAGGCATCCTAAAAACTAGATGTTGCTTCACAAGACCATAAGAACTAACTGTATATTTTGGAGATCAATAACCTGAACAAGCATTCCAATAGGAAGAAAGCAGAAGCTGCCTATCTTCTTAACACCTCACCTTGAAAGTCCCAGAGTACTACTTCGACTGCATTGTATTGGTCAAAGTAGTACATTAGCGGCCCAGGTTCTTCTAAAGGGGAAGTAAACTCCTTATCTACATTGGAGAGTGATATGTAGGTATAAACAGAGAAGGAAAGAATTGATGACAGCTATATTTGGAGACCAGAAACTACAGTGCAATCATATTCAAGAATGTTTATCTGTTTTCCTAAAGTTGTGAGTTCAAAACATGTTCAGATTTTGTTCTATGGGTGAAATTGTGTGAACCCTAGCTGATTTAACACAAGTAGTACTCTGGCCCCCAGAGGTCAAATTTAGAAAAGCACAATACCTTATTAAGCAGGCTTTTGTAACCTGGATAGGGGTCTAAGATTTTATTTACTTTTTGTCACTAAACTCTTTAGTAATTCTAGCAACTAACCTCTTGTCTTAGTCTATTCAGGCTGCTGTTACAAAATAGAGTAGATGGCTTATAAATAAAAGTAATTTATTTTTCATAGCTCCAGAGGCTGGTGTGTTCAATCCAAGATCAAGGTGTTGACAGATGTGGTGTCTAGTAAGAGCTCATTTCCTCAGCCATTTTCGTAATTTAACCTCACCAGGCAGAAGGGAAGAGGGTTCTCTCTAGGCCTCTTTTATAAGGGCACTAATCCCATTTATGAGGGCTCTACCTCCATGACCTAATTACCTCCCAAAGGCCTCTCTAATACCATCGCCGTGGAGCTGAAAATTTCAAAATATGAGTTTGACAGGGGATAAGGAAAACATAAGCTTTCAGACTACAGTACCTTTAGAAAGTCAAAAGAGTCATTTTTTAATCTTCTAGTTTGAAATGTCCTATTTGAACCTTCCTGTTGGGTAATTGGAAAGCTAATACTCCAAAAAAGAAGAAGGTGTTTTAAGACAATGATGGCTATATGTTAAATATATTTATTCATTCTTTCTCTTTTTTAGAGTCAGGGTCTCACTCTGTCATCCAGGCTAGAGTGCAGTGGCCCAATGATAGCTCACTATAACCTCAAACTTGGTTCATGAGATCCATCTACCTCAGTCTCCCTAAGTAGCTAGGCCTACAGCCATGTGCCACAAAGCCCAGGTAAATTTTTTTTAATTTAAAAATTTTATTTTTTGTAGAGAAAGGGTCTTACTATGTTTCCTGGTATGAAACTCCTGTCCTCCAGCAATCATCTCACTTTGGCCTCTCAAAGTGCTGGAATTACAAGTCTGAGCCATCACCTGGCCTACATAGTCATTAATTATATAGAAAGTAGTCATAAATAATATTACAGTTCAATAACATTCACTTTTCACAAAAATCATGTTCAGGTATTACTTGTACAATACCTGTTTAACAAATAAAAATAAAGAAAACCTCACTCAACCTTTTTCTGGGTATCTAGCATTTAATTCTAAAAATACTTGTTTTCTTTACTAGAAGTGAAATTCACGTGTCTAATACTTGATAAAACATTCAGGCAGCGGTACATGGTGACCAGGTTGGCCAGAGTCAAAATCCATACGGAAATGAAAGGTCTCAAGCTACTCTATTCGGGTCCCTTGTGGAAGAGGCTTATCATAGAAACAAAATCCAAGCTGGTAATAAAGCTGTTTTGTGGCCACTGGCCCTTCCTTGCTCTCCTCATTTCAGGATTCTATCTATATGTTTCTACCTGTTGCTATTTGAGTTCAACTTCTCTGATTTTTTTTTTTTTTCCTTAGTGCCTGACATTGGCTGGAGACTGATTTTAAACAACATTTTTTTTTTTTTTAAATTTGGCCATTATATACAAATACATGTTTGATAATTGCCCTCTGGTTTTACACAGCAGAACTGGGCTGATGGGCACTCAGTCTTTCCTCTCTTCTTCCTCCTTTTTTCCCAGCCCTCCTCCTTCCCTCCTTCCATTTCTCTTTCCTCCTTTTCCTGTTTTATTTTTCTTCTATTCTGTATTTCTTTCTCCCACCTTCTCTACTTATCTTTCTTTCTTAATAATTATTCACACTTTTAAGTTTTAGAGCACTAATTTTGATACTTAGGATCCAATGACCAACAAGGTCTTAACCTTTAAGAAACCTACACTCAAAACATTAAATAAATACTTTCAAACTTAATGATTTGGTTATAATCGTAAGTGGTATGAAGAAGCAAAGGATGTGATGAAAAAACACTCTAAGGAGTCTTGAAGCAGTCTTGGAGTGGAGGATCATCTTCCTGGAGTAAGTGACATTAATTGTGAAATCTGAAGAATGCTTACCAGTTACCCAGGGGAACGATGACGGTGTTATGCCCAGAATTTGGGATTCTCCCCACAGAACACTTGGAGATCGATTCCGATGCAACCAGCAAGAGGCACTTTATTGCAGACTTGGGTCTGGGCCATCCACACCTGAGGCAGCAGGAGATAGAGGTGCCCTGACTCTAAGATGGTGGGGGATTTTATGGGGTACAGAAGGCAAGAAGGGGGAGTAGGGTATTGTCACTCTCTGATTGGTGGGGTACCTGGGGGGTCTACTTGGTGTGGCTTGAGTGGCCTAGGGGTAACTGAGGCCTTTGGCAGCTTGCAGGTGGCTTGAGCAACAGTTACAAGCCAAGCTACTTGCACCAGGGGTGGAGGAGGCAGCAGGATGTGGTTTTGTGGGCTGCCAGCAGAGAGGGGGGTTGGAGGGGCGAGGAACATAGCTTAAGCAGTAAACAACAAAATGACGGCGCCCCAAGATGGCGTTGGTCTGGTTCTCAGAAGGGCAAATTGCAGAGGGAGTAATGGGTGCTAGCATCCTAGGCAGAAAGACCTAGGGAGTATTTGAGGAGTTGAAAGAGAGGCAGTGTGGCTGGGGCTTGTGGAAGAAAGAGAGAAGGATGGCGAGAGGTGAAGCTCTAAAGGACGTAGAAGCTAAACAGTGCAATGTACCTCGTGGGTGATAAAACTGAAGAAAATAAAGTGGAGAGGGATTAAGAAGTACTTAGCACTGGACTCTGATAACCAGGCGTGACCATTACTGGAGGGAGGAAGAGAGAGAGAAAAGGACAAAATTCACAATTTAACTAAAACTTGGAGATAGTCTACGATTTGCGTTTACTCATTTTGTACCCATTGGTGAACAATGGTTTTAAATCTTTCAAATTGAACACAAGTGTAGTTTTGTTTGTTTTTCTTTTACCTAGAGTATGTTCTGCCTCTCCTGTGACATACGAACCCCTGTCTTTTCTTTGAATTGAATTCAGAAGCCTCTTTTAACTGGTACATTTTTGGCCTTCACATGAAAGTGAAGGAGGATCAAGAGAACGCAGCAGAGCTGTTTGTAGTTCTCTGTTTATAAGAACATATAGCAATCAATGTTTGCACCCCACGGAAATATGGTTTCAATTTGGTCCTTGAAATATGAGAGGAGATGTCTTGCCAGAACATATTCATTCCTGCCAAGCGTTTTCTTATTTCTAGAGTGTACAGACATCTTATGAAATTTTGCTTTCAATTTGTTTCAAGTTTAGTTTCATTTTAAAGTGATGAACACCTGATAGATGACGGTACTTGTTACGATGAAGAGAATATGATCGGGAATGAGGTGCCAACAGAGATCACAGGTAGACAAAGTATGCTGAGAAGATCATCTCCTGCCTTATTTAGTGGGATTTATTTTCAAACACACTGGCTAATTTTCTAATCTGACCTTTGCATTGAATAGAGTCGAAACAAGAAGGAAGGGTTCTGAGGCTAGATGTTTAAAACTTGTTACGTTTTGAACTTTGTAACTTATTACCACTTAAAAAAAAATAATAACCCCCAACTTGAAAGCTCATAATAGACGTCATCACATGGTCCTTTACAAACGATTGGAAGTCTTGAAGTTTACTTATGATAAACAATATGGCCTATGGATGGCAAAAGTATGACAAGTGTTAAAGTTTTCATTTTCTCAAATCAATAATCCTTTATTGAACTTCATGTTCATATTTGTCCTATTTTTGTATTTAGCATTTGTAGAGAAATAATAGTATACAAACCAGCGTGGCCGTAAAGAAAACTAAAATATGAAACATGTTATTTTGGCAAATTCACACTGGAATATCAAGGTTCCATCGTGCTAAGTGCGAGGAAAATCACGAAAGCTGGCCTTGAATATTTTTAGGTTTCTTCTTATTGCTATTGTATTCAATTAACCTTTTTCTCTTAGATCAACACATTTCATTATAGTTTCACTTTTGCACTGCAATATCTTTGGAAGTTCCTGGAGAGTATCCCTTTGCAGGATATCTTCAAATTACTGTTATCAAATTCACTATATTGATGAGATTCAGAGAAGTTTTAAATCTGAGTGCATATGAAGGCTTTGTTTAAACTTATCCAACACAGTATTTCTTACTATTTCTCCAAGGGTAATGACATTAACATATCTGCGCAATTGGGGACTGATTTTCAGTTAATATTTGAAAAGACTCATCAAATCTGGATTCTCCTCTCATGACACCACCAAAATTTTTTTTTTTCTTTTTTCATTTTCTTTTTTCTTCAGTTTCTGGCCAGGGCTGGGTTTGAAACCACTACCTCTGGCATATGGGAACCGCTGGTGCCCTTTGAGCCACAGGCGCCATCCCCAAATTTCTTGTATAAAATTTATTGGTAATACCCCACTTGCCAAATCCACAGAGTTTCATGTTTTTCGTAGCATTTGTCATCGTCGACTGCTTTCAGCAGGAACTCATCACTTACCTTTCTTTTGCTTCTGCTTTCTCACCTATAAAAGGAGGTTTCTATGAGACTGAAATAAGTTAACATACAGAGATCTGAGAGAGTGGCTAGCACACAATAAGCCCATTAATACTTTTTAGCCTATTATCATATTGCATTTTTACTTGCTTCCGAGCTATGTCCCAGCCTGCAATTTTTTTCTACAGTAGTGTGTGTGAAAGAATAGCTTGCATAAAAGTACATTCTTATAAAATAATCTTAAAGAAGAAGTGATGGACCAAAGGAATAAAATAGAGAAGGACGGAAAGCCAACATGAAGGTGTATTTTCAGGTTCGCTCTTGCTAGGGAAGCGTGTGTAATGCATTTTAAGATTGACTGCATTTGCTTATTGTCTCTCTTAGCCCATTTGTCAAAGATTTTCCCATGGGCATTGATTTCCCGATACTTTCAGGTTGGAAAATTGTTCGTACCAGGCTGGCTCAGTGTGTTGGAGAAGGCAAGAAGTGAGAGGGAATGGTCAAGAGCGTTTTAGGTAATGCTCAAGATGTGTCCAGCACACAAATTCTCTTGGGTTTCCTCATACCTCCCGGGCCACTCTTTCTCCCCGCCTTCTTTACCTTTGGCCTCCTTGTTTTTTAATGCTTTGAAAAAATCAAATTGTGAGGTATAAGTCACATAAAATAAAATGCACTTATTTTAAGTGTATAGTGGATGGTTTTAATAAATGCTTCCATACCTGTGTAACCTCCATGTCAATTAAAAGCATCAAATACATCCAGCTCCCCTAAAATTCTATCTTGTACTCATAAGGGGCACAGATACCCACCCTTGTAGTTTTGATAGGAGAAATTTCTATTTACTTTTAATGCCTCATTACCAGGAAATGATGGGACTCTTGTTTAAATGTGTTGTGGGAAAGCGCCATTCTACTCTTTACCTGAATTCTGTTCTTCACTTATTGTCCGAGCTCCAAATCACACTCTTTCTCTTTTTGTTTCAACATTGTATCTCAGGCTAAAGCATGTCAGAATTATGTTATTTCACCATGATTTAATAGCATCAATGCATCACCCCTGTTATTACACTTGCTCAGAGCTTAGTATCAGGCATATTTACTTGCAGTTTTGTGATCACAGCTACTATTTTTTCCCATGTTACTACAGAAACGATCTGTGCAAAATTACAACATAAAAAGATTTTCATTTTTCTCCAACACTTGGGCTAAAAAATATATGCTGTATCATTTAGTGTCCCAGAAAGGCTTCATATTTATTTGCCCTGCACACTTAGCACTATTTCTCTCTGTCCTTGAGGAAAGGGTTATATAGGTTCACTGGTGGGGCAGACAAGTAAGAAGAAAATAACTTACACAGTCAGTACTATTTCATTAGTTTTCCACACTTTGAAAAAAAGTATTGACTTTATCTTACTTCGGTCAAAAACAATCTATTGGCTACAGCATCAAAGCATGTTTTATTTAACTGGTTTATGTGCCCTGGGTAGACACCATACCTGTCTTTGCTGTCTAACAAAAAGGAGTAATGAGTGTTTTTCTCAAGTCTAGTACATTGGAGTTTCAAGTATTCTTTACCTATGTGCAGGCCTGACTCTGAATTTACTCGTTTTACTTGAGAAATGCTAGCTGCTTCTTCTCTGTCCTCCCCCTGGAAAGTAATGAGAAATGATTATGCTGGAAATAGCATTTCACATGACTGAACAAAATAACAAACTTTGATAATATATTATCCTGTTTTCTCTGAAGTTTATGATAATAGGGCTTTTTCATTTCATTCCTATCTTTTCTATCTTGGATACACCGCTAAAGAGAGTACCAAAGGCATAAAGGGAAATATATGCCAGAAGAATACAACTTCTGGAACTCACCGTACAGAAATTAAACATGCAAAACGTTCTCCTGAACAAACAGTGTTCTGCAAAGCAGCCCCGGGTGACTAACCTGAGTGAATGGCAGTGCTGTGGAAATACAAATCCTCAGCAATATTTAAAGAAATGTTGCATAGATGTTAAGGGTCAAAATACCTCAGATCTAATGATAGATTTATATTCCTCTCAAATATTTTTAGATGTTTGAATGAGGGATCAGGAAGACCGTTAGAGGTGGAAACTCAGGAGAGCAATAAATGTCCTTCTATTGCCTTTCATTTTATACATTTATTATGATCATTTAAAACATTTTTAATCAAGATCACCTTTGTATTCATTTCATACTAATATATTGAGTTAGTATGTTGGATAGCTGACTTCACAGAAATACTCTTTAAGAGCGCTGACTTTGAAGCTAGAACTTGATTTTGGCGTCCCCACTAGGGCTCCAACTAGTTGGTTATCTTATACAAACCCCAGTTTCTCAGTCACAATTTACGCACGGGTGAAACAGACATAAGAGTACTTACTTTATAAAGTTATTGTAAGGATAAAATGAAAGAATTGAAGTTAAATATTTAGCATAGTTTTCTAGCGAACAATGAGTGTTTAATGAATGATAGCAAAAATGAAAAGAACAAAACTATTTTCCATTTTATCATAGATACCCTGATTGAATATGAGTAAATATGCTTAAGGATGATTACTTTAAGTGAAACAATTGAATATGTGGCAAAACTTTATAGAAGTACATA
The DNA here is from genome assembly GCF_000181295.1 of Otolemur garnettii. NCBI lineage: Eukaryota > Metazoa > Chordata > Mammalia > Primates > Galagidae > Otolemur > Otolemur garnettii. Next base: position 21,169,956 of record NW_003852397.1, read on the forward strand.
TAGGTGTGCATATATACAGACACACAAACAGAGCATTTGTATATATACAAAGATTGGAGGAAAAAAGCTTTTGGTAGCAAGAAATGAATGTCCTTAATCCATTTATGTATGCTTTAAAATTTTGTAACATTTGCATCTGTCTCTGTATTAGCGCATCCCAGGAGAATAAGCAATCTTTCTAGCACTGCATATTGAAAAACACATCTGCATGTACTTTAAGAATCCATCAGGGTGCTGGAGTCCCTGTAGTATGATGCTATGAGTATAACTGAGGCTGGAAATCTTTCATGGACAGCGTTATCATCCCATGATTTCATACACTTAGATTACAGGGCTGGCATTATTCCCGGCGGGACAGGAGACACACACGTATACACACACTAACACGGCTGTCAAAACAGATTAAGATGAATCACCTGAACATACTTTAAGACTAGGATTCGCGAGGACAGCTTACTAATTTTCATCTAAGTGTTTTATCACTTGAAATTATACAGCCTATTTAGGAACATACTGTCTGCAGATTCTGTTCCTTTATTAAACCCCAAATGTTTAACTTTGGAATCAATGACAACGAGCTGAAAAGGATGTAGAGAAAACAAGAAACTTGTAAAGGCGACATTTTAAATGAGATGACTGAAACTATCCAGAGAATAATTTTTATCATCAGTAAATATACTTTTCACCCTTTCCTCTTGATTCACATAAATTTAATAAAGAGAGTTTAAAAAAATGTGCGCTGGCCTGCCTTTTATTATGTAATAACGTTTGCATGGTACCGCTTTTCTGTTTCTCACTTCATCAGAACTGTTTTTCATTTGGTTGGACCTCCTCAGCTGTGACGGTGTCGGGAAAAAAGCATCTGTAGTTGTGCAATCATCTACTGAAAGCTGCTCTGTTTCCATGTAACTATATGTCTCTTTGAGACCAAGTGGGAGATGCTTAATGTTAATAAATAAGCAGTTTCTGCATAAATAAAGGCCAGGCCCTGAAACCTACAGACTTGATTAATTATTTTTTTTCTGTGCCAAGCCAAATGGACTCATAAAACAAGCGATAAAGCTGTGAATTGTACACTTAGTTACAAATGCATTCAGAATAAATGTGGTTTCTATTTGTAAATACAAATATTATAGTGCTATGGGACTCAACCTTAATCCATCACAATAGAGAAAAAGCCAAGTATATGACCCTTGTGCATAAGACATATTTGTACCAAACTACTACAGCAATGGTCAATGCTTTGTCTTTGTTTTAGTTGCCAAAAAGTGGTTCAAAGCCCTAGAAGAGATGATCATTTCACCTCCTTTTTGGCTTCCTGCTGACCTTGCCACACCCTTTGTATTCAATATGATCACATAGGTACATTGTATGGTGATAGTTTGTGTGTGTGTGTGTGTTTTTAAGGAGATTGCTTTATACACCTAGGAATATAGTAACCAAAGACTTTTATAAAGAAGGAATTTTGTTAGCTATTATTTTCTACAGCTATGAGATTTGATTTTACTCCTCTTTGAATAATTTGTACAAATATTCTTTTACTGAAATTTTTCTCATTTCTGCAAAAGAAACCATAATGTGATTATTAATCACAATAACCAATGGTTTGTCTACATCGAATCTGATATCCCAGACATCCCAAATTCAGAAGCTGAATGTTACTTGAGTTTCAAAATGGTGGAGAACTTAAGCTAAAAAGAAACAAAACCCTGTTGAAATATAAATAGCTCTGGCAATTGTCTGGGATAGTTAAAAGGATTATGAAAGAACATATGAAATGTAATAGATACGTGTTTGCTTGACAAGAGTTCAGAGTTCTGAATGTTTACAAAAAGAAAATATAAATTAAAAATATAAGTTTTTATATTTATGGCTTTCCCCCCATTTAAGAAGAAAAACTACTTCATGTTGAAAAGAGTCTGACAAATTATCTTCTTCTTTCTATAATATTCCTAACACAAAGAAATGATAAATGCCGGAGGTGATGAGTAACTCACTTATCCTGATTTGACTATATATATTTTATGCCTATATCAAAACATCACATGACCAATAAATCAATACAACTCTTATTATGTACCCATAATGTTGGCATGGATACGGAGAAAAGGGAACACTTCTACACTGCTGGTGGGAATGCAAACTAATTCATTTCTTTTTGAAAGACGTCTGGAGAACACTGAGAGAACTAAAAATAGACCTGTCATTTGATCCTACAATTTGTCTACTAGGTATATATCCAGAAGACCAAAAATCACATTACAACAAAGATATTTGTATCAGAATGTTTCTTGCAGCCCAATTCATAATTGCTATGTCATGGAAGAAGCCCAAGTGCCCATTGACTCACGAATGGATCAATAAATGTGGTATATGTACACCATGGAATATTATGCAGCCTTAAAGAAAGATGGAGACTTTACCTCCTTCATGTTTACATGGATGGAACTGGAAAATGTTCTTCTTAGCAAAGTATCTCAAGAATGGAAGAAAAAGTATCCAATGTACACAGCCCTATTTTGAAACTAATTTATAGCTTTCATAGAAATGTTATAACCTAATTATAGCCTTAGAATAAGGGGAGGGGCGAGGGAGAGGGGAGGGGGAAAAGGGAGAGGGGAGGAGGGGGGAGAATGGGTGGAGGGAGGGTGATTGGTGGGGTCACCACTATGGTTTACCTTACAAGGGTACAAGTGAATCTTTCTAAAAGCAGAGTATGAATGTCTTAACTCAATAACTAAGAAAATGACATGAAAGCTACATTAGGCAGTTTGATGAGAGTATTTCAAATTGTATATGAAAGCACCATACTTTACCCCATGATTGCATTACTGTATACAGCTATAATTAAATAAAAAAGAAAGGAAAAAAACTGTTTAATAAAAAATATTTTTTGACCCAGCCAATTTAATTTTATTTATTTACTTATTTATTTATTTCTTTAAACACTAGCTTTTCTTTTTCTTTTTTTTTTTAAATTTCAGATTTATATGAGGGTACATATGATTAGGTTAAGCTGTAGTTGAGCCATTTCATCTAGGAGGTGTGCCATATACCCCTACATTGTGCCTGTTAGTGGAGAGAACACCAAACCCGCTCCCTTCTCTGTACCTCCTCCTCTCTCTCCTCTTCTTGAATTTAATGGTGTTTTTCTCTCATTTGGGTGTGTAGTTGTTCATCTACTAGTTTCATATTAGTATTGAGCACATTGGGTACTTGTTTTTCCATTCTTGTCATACTTTACTTAGAAGGACATTCTCCAAATCCATCCAGGTAAATACAAAGGATGTAAAGTCTTCACCTTTCTTTATGGATGAATAGTATTCCGTGCTATACATATACCATAGTTGGTTTATCCATTCATGAGTTGATAGGCACTTCAGTTGTTTCTTGGCCATTGTGAATTGTGCTGTGATAAATATTCTGGTGCAAATATCTTTATAGCAAAGTGTTGTCGTTGTTTTTTCCCTCCTGGGTAGATACCTAGTAATGGGATTGTAAGATCAAATGGAAGTTCTACTTTGAGTTCATTGAGAATTCTTCATACTTCTTTCCAAAAAGGCTGCATTAGTTTGTAGTCCTACCCACAGTGTATAAATGTTCCCTTCTCCCAGCATCCATGCCAGTCTCTGTAGCTTTGGGATTTTTGTGATGTGGGTGGGCTATTCTCATTGGGGTTAGAAAATATCTCAAGGTAATTGTAGTTTGCATTTCTCTAATGATTAGGGACAATGAGCACCTTTTCATGTGTTTGTTAGCCATTCATCTGTCGTCTTTAGAGAAGGTTCTGTTCATGTCTCTTGCTCAGTGATAAATGCAATTGTTTGCTCTTTTCTCATTGATTAGTTTGAGTTCTCTAGTTAGCCCTTTATTAAATTTGTACATGTGAATATCTTCCAATTCTGAAGGTTATCTATTTGCTTCACTTGTTGTGTCTTTAGCTATGCAGAAGCTTTTTAGCATTTAACAAAATACAGCACCCTTTTCTGATGAGAAAACTAAAGAAAATTGGGATAGATGGGTCATTTCTGAAATTGATAGAAACCATCTATGACAAACCCATAGTTAACATCATACTGAGTGGAGTAAAACTGAAAGCATTTCCACTTAGAACTGAAATGTTCGAAGTTGAACATTAGACAAGGATGTCCACAATCATCACTACTATTCAACATACTGCTGGAAGTCCTAGCCAACGCAATGAGGTAAGAGAAGTACATCAAAGGTACCCAAATGGGGACAGAGGATGTTAAACTTTCATTCTTTGCTGATGATATGATCTTATACTTAGAAAAACACAGAGACTCAACCACAAGACTCCTGGAAGTGATTAAGAAATACAGTAATGTCTTGGGATATAAAATCAATGTCCACAAATCAGTAGCCTTCATATACACAACAATGGTCAAGCTGAGAATCAAATCAAAGACACAATAGCCTTCACAGTAGCTTTAAAGAAAAGGAAATAACTGGGAATATACTTAACAAAGGATGTGAGGGATCTTCACAGAGAGAACTATGAAACTCTGAGAAAAGAAATAGCAGAAGATGTTAACAAATGGAAGAACATACTCTGCTGGTGGCTGGAAAGAACAACATTGTTAAAATGTCTATACTATCCAAAGAAATCTATAGATTTAATGCAATCCCTATTAAAACACCAATATCATAATTTGAAGAACATGAAAAAATAGTTCTTTGTTTCATATGGAACAAGAAAAAAACCTGAACAACAAATGCAATTCTAAGAAATAAAAACAAATCTCGAGGCATCACCTTACCAGACTACAGTCTGTAGTGACCAAAACAGCATAATGCTGGCACGAAAATAGAGACACGGATCTAGGAAACACAATAGAAAACCTAGAGACAAAACCAGCCTCATATTGCCATCTGATTTTTGATAAACCAAACAAAATCATAATGGGGGAAAAGAATCCTATTTAATAAATGATGGGAGAGCTGCTTAGCCACATGTAGAAGACTAAAACTGGAGCCACACCACTCATCACTTACAAAAACTGAATCCTGGGGCAGTGCCTATGGCTCAAAAGTGTAGGGTGCCGGCCCATATACCGGAGGTGGCAGGTTCAAACCCAGCCCCAGCCAAAAACTGCAAAAAACAAAAACAAAAACAAACCAATTGAATCATGATGGATAAAGATTTAAATCTAAGATACGAAACTCTAGAAACTCTGGAAGAAAGCGTAAGAAAAACTCTTGACGATATCAGCCTGGGTAAAGATTTCATAAAGAAGACCCCATTGGCAATTGCAGCAATAATAAAAATAAATGAGTGAGGGGCGGCACTTGTGGCTCAAAGGAGTAGGGCACTGGCCCCATGTACCTGAGGTGGTGGATTCAAACCCAACCCCAGCCAAAAAATCAAAAAAAAAAAAAAAAAGAAAACAATAAAATAAAATAAATAATAAATAAGTAAGATCTAGCCAAGCTAAAAAGCTTCTGCATAGATAAAGAACAGCTTTTTATTTTTAGAAGTATATTTGGAAAACTAGTATTTTAAGAATAGCTACTTATAATTACCATTAAAATATAATTAAAAAATTAAACAATGTATTAGGAAATATGGAGTCCCTATTAAGAAGCTCCGTATATTTTATGAACTTCTTATTGTCTTCAAGTCTTCAAGTGGCCCAGCTGGGAACCCTTCACCTAGCCTGCATTTAATAATTATTACATTCACCTCTCACCCTTCAATTTGAAGCTGGCATCTGTGTCTCTTTAATTATGTAAATATAGGGATAAAGACACATTAAAAAGTAGATAGTGACCAAATCACTATGCACCAGTAAAATTTTTTCACACCCAAGCTGAAAACTGGAGTATGTTATACCACTATTCAGAAGACTTTAAATGGACTCTCAGTAATCAGCTACAGGATAGGAATCCAAACACGTCGTTTTTCCTAGCATGCTTCTTGCCTACTTATTACCATTCACTTTTCACCTGAGGGAGTAGCCATACTAAACAACTTATTTATTGACCCCTTCCTGTCTTCTCACGTCTGTCTGCTTTTGTATCTTATATTCCCTTTGCTTAGAATGCCTCATACTGCCTTATACTTCCTTGACTACTGGAGAAACTCTGGCTCATTCTTAAATTCTGAAATAAAATTTTAACTCATCTGTGAGGCTTTCTGAGATTTCCTTATCATGTAAATTTGGGTGTTCTTAGTTAATCCTGTTACATTTTACAAAGATAGGCATGTGTGCACACAAAACACACAATTCCATTATAGCCATGATCACATTTTAATGGGCATTCAAGCTGGCCAGGTCATCCCCTCTATTTAATCAAAATAATTCTTTAAGGTATGGGAAGTATCATCTTCTTGTTGTAAACTTAAGTTTAAAAATTCCAATTAATATGTGATGAGTAGGTAATTCATTAATTTAATCCATTAAAGCAGTTAAGAGAATATTTTGAAACCTTGTATCACAGACTTTTTTTCTCTATAAACTTATTTCTATGCCCACACAAAAAAATGCATTCAATAGTAAAATTAGAAATATAACTGAGGACAGCTTGCTATTTGAGTATAAAGCTGTATTACTTATGTGACAAATGTTTCTAAATTCTGAGGGAACTAACTGGATTTCACTTTAGTTGGGCATTGTGGCAGATCCCTGTAGTTCCAGCTACTCGGGAGGCTGAGGCAAGAGAATCGCTTAAGCTCAAGAGTTTGAGGTTGCTATGAGCTGTGATGCCACTCTACCGAGGGCAACATAGTGAGAGTCTGTCTCAAAAAAAAAAAAAGTATCTAAAACTTCATGCAAATCATAGTGGGGACAAAAAGATGATTAAATGAGCACAAGGTGACTTAAGTATTTTAGAGACTCTTTGGAGTATTCAATTTGTTGGCAAATTTGTGTCCAAGTGCTCTCTTTCTACTTCATGTAATTTTTCAATAGGGTCATAAATAAACAGATGAAGGCACATACATATATTTTGGAATGTTTGGATCTAAGTAAAGCTTTTAGGATGGATATATTAATTTTCCTTATATACTATTTTTTTTTTTTTTAGTTACAGAGTTTCATTTTGTGGCCCTCGGTAGAGTGCTGTGGCATCACAGCTGAAAGCAAACTCCAGCTTTTGGGCTTAGGTGATTCTCTTGCCTCAGCCTCCCGAGTACCTGGGACTACAGGCACTCACCACGATGCCTGGCTATTTTTTTGTTGCTGTTTGGCTGGGGCTGGGTTCGAACCTGCCACCCTCAGTATATGGGGCCAGCGCCCTACTCAATGAACCACAGGCACTGCCCCCACAGTATGTATTCTTAAAAATGAGTGCTCTATGCATCTTCTTATGTTTTACTTTTATGGAGGAGAGAAATTTACATTTTCATCTTCCTATTATGGATATTCTGAAATTGAAAACCATGCTTTCATTAGCCATTAATTAGTCTATTTTAACTTGCTTCATTGTCCTTTAGTCCCCTCCAAAAGGCCTAGAAGAAATTGGAGCATAAATCACTAAGTCACAAAATCAGGAAATTGAAAAGATAGGCTTTTTTTTTCTGGTGTCAATTTATTTTCTTGAATGTTAAATAGTAAAGTATTTTATTCTTTGCTCATGTCTTTAGAAGGATTGCGACTACTTTTAGTATCAATGATATTTGTAGTTGTCATTAAAGTTGAGCTTCCTTTTGTTTATTTGGGTTTCAAACATTTTATGATCCCTCTTAGTAAATATACTATGACCGTTAAGTAATTAAGAGCCCATTCATGGTTTGATTGAAAGTGAGATAAACAGCTCTTAAACTAGAGTAAGTGAAAAAAGGAGATTTGCAGGAAAGATGCTGCAGTGAGCCACATGAAGGAAGATGTGATTCAGAGCCTGTCCACCTGTAATATATGCCTCTTCCTGGGTATTGGGAACATGGCTGCGGGAAGTTCTGGGGCTCACAGTTTGAGCTTCATGAGGAAAGAGAGTGTCTTATCATCTAATTATGATAATGTAGTGATGAACTTGATTGACTCACTTGGACCAATCCCTGTGGCTAGGCGTGTTATAAGTGTTCCACCTTCAATCATGTCATTACACTTATGGTCAAGATATAGGGCTGTTTTCCAAAGGAAGGTGATGAGGATTCCAGGCCAACAATGGCAATAGCCACTACAAAGAGAAACCAATTATTTTATTTTATTAGTCTTTTATGCTCCCTTCTGTAACATTATAGAGAACATAGAAAGAAAATTTATATGAGGTGTCAAATATTTGTAATGCTACTATTGTTTAGAAGGTGGAAATATTTTTTCTGTACAGCAGTTACATATTTGCTGTGGATAGAGAATATTATAAAATAACCACTATTAAGGCCAGATGGTAAAGTGAAAATTTAATTGAAATATTAGAATATAATGAGTTATGAAATTCTAAAATGAGAGGGCAGACCAAAATGAAAAATTTCAAAGGAAATGTGTGTGAATGATCTTTTTGACTCTTAAAAAACCCTTATTCTCATTGGGCATATAAATAGTAAAGAAGCAGAAGGTGGGGAAAAATTTGTAAAGAGGATTTTTTGAACAAACCTATGATTCTTTCTTTATCTCAAGTCAGGAGAGAGCTTTTGTACAGACTAGTCAGAAATACTGAGTTATGGCCCTGCCATTAAGGAGTCACAGGGAAATACAGAGGGCCAGGGAGTAATGAGCTATAATGAGAGCAGAACCAATCTCCTACGTTAGAGTTGTGCGACTGGCCTAGGTGTTGTGGGGTCAAGAATGCCAAGGTGTTTCCCACACATAATATGTGATCGGGAGAGAGAGTTGGCATAGATGCTCTATTAGATACTGTATATGTAGGTCCACAAGGGGCAAAGAGCTTCAAGCAAGTTATCTGGTGGACCACCAGATCGCTTGTGGCCAGGAAAGAGGCAAGCGTCTGCTGAAATGCAGAGAATTTACCCTAGTCAAGGGGACAGGAGGAGGGGGGACTAGAACATTCAAAAACCAAACCAAACCAAACCAAACCCAAGAAAGTTCCTCAGAAGAGGTGTTAACTTGCAACATTTGCCAACCCTTGAAAGATAAAAAGGCAACTTAAGACAGCGAGTAAGAACTTTCCTGTCCCCAGCTCATTCTTTTCCCTTTCTCTCTCATTGTTGCTGGAGGGAAGGTTTGAAACCAGCAGGTGAAGTTGCAGGAGTGAAGGCTTAAAGGGAAGAACAGAGGGAAGAAGATAGAAAAAAGTACTCCTCCGGCTTTACCAGCTTCTTACCTACAACAGGCCTGTAAGGTCCAGCTGGAGGACCAAGAGTGGCTCAAATTTTGAGTAAATTTGGGTACTTGTACATTGACTATTCCACGAGACTTAGCTTTCAAGTCTTTGATTACCTGTAATAATTATAGTACTTATGTACAACTGAGAATAGACATGGGGCCACCTGTGCTTTATTCCAGGAAAAAAAGGAAGAGCCCATATTAATAAATACATTTTAAAGAGAAAGTAGGTGAAAAAATGTATACTTTCTAATTACAAGCCCTGAGTTCTGTGAGTTTTTGTTGTTTGTTTTAGCAGATACAGTCCCTTAAGTGAAGTATGAGGGTCTTAGGGTGTGAATAAATAACCAAGTCTTGCAAAGCATTATCAGTTTGATATGTAGAATTTTTGTACTAGGCTACTTGTGTCTGTGTACCAATGTACGTATATTTTATATTCTTTATCGTTGAAGTCATCTGGTGTCTTAATTATAATATCAATTCCAGGAACACCTCTATTGAACTTAAAAATTATTTGAGTTAGACTCATATTATAAAAGCAATAGAGAACATCAACCACTAATTGGAACTTGCAAAATATATTTTTACAGATTAAAATGAAACAAAATGTCACTTAAATGTTTTAATTGGTTTCAGTTTTACAACTGCAAACCAGATGGTTTCTTTTCAAGTAGTTTACAATGTCTTTGCCGAATAACTGAATTACCAATGCAGCTGTGATTATTAACATTTACCTAAACAGAAAAACATGTCTGCTATTTGTTTGCTAAGGAAAGTACCTGCTTTGCAGAAGTTTGGCAAACAAATGATGATTCCAATTACTCTAGCACGGTATTTTAGTAAAAATAGAGAGCAAAGATAAATAAGAATAACTCACATCTTAAAATAAGTGCTAAGTTTAAAATTTTATTTACTTAGAAGTGTTAGAATCTCTGTGAAGTCTTCAAATTTTATGTTTCTACAGTTGTATAATTTATTAATATTTACAGTTTTAATGGGAAAAGTCTGCTTTGAGACTTATTTAAAATTGTGTTAATAATTCTCTTTAACTGCTGGTTAAAATGTTCTGTATGGTAGTAAGTAGTCATGGAAATTTGTTTCTCATATAAGCTGAGGTTTTTTTTTTTAACTTCACACTCTTAGCAAGAATAAGTTTGATGCCAACTGTACCTGGAGTCCTAGATGCAAATTCAATTCTTAGAGCCAACAATGGAAGGAACCATTAAGGAGGATGTAATGGCGAGGAGTGCTATTTTAGTTCTTTTCCCAAAGAGATAAATTACCAGGAAAAATTCCTGTTAGATGATGACATTGTAAACATTCCATGGCAGTCATTTTCCAATCAGAATTCTTCTTGGTATAATTTACTGTTTTGGTAAAAGAACAGAAACAAAATAATTTTTGTCTTGCAAGTCACTCATTGCCAAGGCATTTTTGTTGATCTGGGTGAAGCTCTACAGATCTGTCTAATTCTACAGTGAGGGAGCTGGTTGGTGTAGAATGGTCAACATAGTGGCAGCTTAGCTCTCCTCCAGGTTTCTCACATCTCCTCAGCAAAATAGACTGGGTATGTTCTCAGGGTCATGGTGAAGGAGTAAGAAGGGCAGCGAGAGAGCAAGCCCCAAGGCATAAGACTTTTCTAAGCCTGTGTTTGCACCATGTTTAATAACATTCCTTTGGCCAGGGTGAGTCATATAGTGGAGCCCAGAGTAACAGCAAGGTGCAGAATGCTCCTCCATTCCCATTCTTAAAGGGAAAAATAAAGAGTTGGGGCCATTCATGTCATCAATGGAACACAATGTCTTACAGGTTTACACTACTCTTTGGTAGCATTACGTTCTATAACATTCATTTTCCTATTTATGAAAATTAAGTTTGATTCCAATTTTTCTCAATTATAATCAATGATACAATAAAAATAAACATACACCATTATGCATATGTATCTTTAAAGTATTTAATTATGAAGCATTTTAAATACACAAAGATCTATCCTTACCACTGAGATTATATAACTTTTCATATTTTTTCATATTTGTTTCAATCTTCGTATCTTATTTGTTGGTTTTAAAAAACAGGAGCAGTGGCTCGGCACCTGTGGCTCAAGTGGCTAAGGCGCCAGCCACATACACCTAAGGTGGCGGGTTCGAATCCAGCC
>NW_003852397.1:21182642-21223662 GCF_000181295.1 Otolemur garnettii
AAAAAAAAAAAAAAAAAAAAAAAATTTTTGGATCTGCTTGTCAACTTTCAGAAAAATCCTGTGGGTTGAAATTGATTTGGTTATATGAGTTACTTTTAGGGAAAATTGTCATATTTGCATTATTTATGATTGTTATTCATAAGCATGGTATTATACTTAAGACTAGGATATGCTTTTGCATAGTGCTTAACAATATGATCATAGAGGTTGTTGTATTTCATTTATTAGATTTATTCTCAGATAATTTATGATTTTTGTTACTACTATAGATAATAGCCTTTTTTTTATTTTTTATTTTTTGGGGGACAGAGCCTCAATCTGTCCCCCTGGGTAGAGTGCCATGGCATCACAGCTCATAGCAACCTCCAACTCCTGGGCTCAGCGAGTCTCCTGCCTTCAAATGTTTTTAATATTGCTTATCTGGAGGCCAGAGCCTGTTTAGCTGCTAGAAAAAGAAAAAAACTTAAGGCAATTAGAACACAGTTTATTCCTCAAGTGTGGGGATGCGTGACTTAACCTTGTCTGGCATATCCTTAGTTTTTGCTATATTTTGGTGTCTTATTGCTACAAAGAGTCTGTTCTGTCGGTCTTATGATGTTTAGTTGTTCTGTCTAAACCCCCAAAGGTAGGGATATAATGAGGCATGTCTGACCTCCCCTCCTGTCATGGCCAAGAACTCAGTTTATCATGTTTTCTTGGTCTAAAAGAGTTTCATTTAGTCAGTTGGGGGCTTAAAGTTTTATATTTACTTTACAATCTCAGAGTGGTTCACAGATTAGCAATGCTAGTGTCTTCTCTCCTGAGTGCTGTACTTTTAGAAAAGCACATTCTTGCATCCCACCAGATCTAGTGAATGAGAAACTCTGGGAATACAATTTTACAGTGTTTCAACGTGTCCTCCAGGTGATTTTGATGCACCTTGAAGTTTAGGAACTACTTCTATGGTAGCACAGAAGATGGAGAATTTAACTGCTTGGGGAAGTAACAAACACTTCAATGAGTTAGCATTTAAACTACATCTGAAAGTTACTGCAAGGTTAAGTGGGAGGACCCTAAAAATTACATGAAGGCGCATTTGTAAAGAAAAGCTAGAATCATGAAAAACTTGAGGTAAGACAAATGAAATTATGTAACAGTGCACATTGTTAACTGCTACTATCAGAAAAGTCACCAGGAAGGCACTAGTTCTTTGAGAATCTTAATAAAACATCACAAACTTCTTTTTATTCATTTACTTTTTAGCACCTTGGTATTAAGCTCCGTATAGAGCAGTGGTTCTCAACCTTCCTAATGCTGCGGCCCTTTAATACAGTTCCTGTGGGTCGCGACACACAGGTTGAGAACCGCTGGTATAGAGTGAGAGCCTGGAGAACAAGGAGAGCTGCCTTGGCATTGCAATCAACCTCTCCACAATTTCCCATCATCTCTAGGGAATCTAGGTGAAATACTGGTAGAGCAGTTATAACACAGAAAGGGACGAAAGGAAGCCCTATAATGCTGTCATAGAGCGCCTGGGCCCCGCCCACCTGTGGGTGTTTTTCATCTACAGCTCGGCGCCTTCGGGGGCGGGGCTTGCAAGGCTTGACGTCACTGTGGAGCGCCGGGCGCGCTTTGTTGGCGGCGGATTTGAATGTTAGAACCCGTTTCAGTCCCTGAAGAGGCGTTGGAGGGGCCGGATTGTTCTAACTGTCCTAGCGGCGGGGAGCTTGTGTGCGGTGCCGAGAAACCCTCGGAAGCTGAGGCGGAAGCTGAGGCGGCAGCTGCCGGACAGGGGGATGGCGCCCCCGAATACGGTCTCCCAGAAGAAGTACATAAAGCGGAAGGCTCCCCGCGGCTTTCTGAGGCGGGTCCTCAAGCGTCATAAGCCTCACCTTCGTCTGGAGAAAAGTGGCGACTTACTGGTGAGCTTCCATCCCCTCTGGGACTGGGGCGGGGGCTCGGGAAGTACGAGAAGTGACCCTCCAGCCCTGGTTTCTCCGCCCCTAGCCAGTCGATAGCTCGTTCAGGCCCATGTTTAAGGCATATCCAGCAATGACTAGGTAAGTTTGCTCCAACCTGGCAAACACGTTTAGTTGTATTCTGATCCACCGAAACGCAAATAAGGCTATTTAAAAAAGGCTATTAGCCATGTCAGCTTAAAAGAAAACTAACCCAAAGTTCCTGCTTATAGTTTTAAAATATTGTGCAGGATCTTAACCCAGCAGGTGTCCAACATCATGCATGAAGTTTTCCAGTTAAGGCACTTTTTAAATTTCTTATGTTTTTTGAACTTGGACGATAGTGAGAGTGTTCATACAATTTAGGAATTAGGCCTCAACACTGTTCGCTAGGTGTTTCCTATGTTGATGTCTCCCAGTGCGGTATGCAGCTTCTTGAGGGAAAGGAACCCTATCTATTTCTTTTTCTGTCATCTCTATCTTTAACCTAAAATGAATTTACTTTTACGTTATCTTTTATGCATGATATTTATTCTGCCTGAAGATGTCTTCCCTCCACTCCACTTGGAGAACTACAAGAATCTTTCAAAATCCAGTTCAAATGTCACTTCTTCAGGGAAGCCTTCCTTAATCTCCTTAGAAAGGATCAATCTTATCTTCCAGTCTGTCGTCTATTGTGACACATTTGTCTTTAGTTCCTTTATGTGTTTGACTGTCCTACTAGTCTGGGAACGTGAGTTGGAAAATTTCTGTATTTATAGTGTTTAGCATAGTACCTAAATTGTTCAGTTTTCTTATGGCCCTTTAGCTTATATTTATGTCAAAAAGGAATGCTGCACAACTATCTGGGTGCTTATGGTTTGTGTAAAATTCAAAAGTGCTATGACAATAAAAGGAAGAAGTCAGGCTGGCCCAGTCTTTCTGTCAACTGAGACTGTCAAGTGGTGGATATTTCTTTGTAAATTATCTTTTGATTTACCTTTCAAGCAAGCTGATTTTTTTTTTCAAGTTTAAATGCCCAGCCAAATTACCTTGATGGTAGTTTTTGTTCTGACCATTTTAATAAGCTTCAGTTCATTTTAGTGGCACCACTCAATTGTTTTATGACATAGGTATAGGTTGCTTAAAAATATTTCTGTGTCATCTGAAAAGTAATACAAATTTGCCTCAGTATGAAAGGTCCCCTGCCATGATAAAAAAAGAACATCTTATGTAGGGTAATAGCGTGAACTAAGTTTTAAAATGATGTGGCTCAATTTTGACTTTATTTGGGAAGATATGGAAGGATCTTTTCTTCAGGAAATAATAATTATTGGCTACCTACTGTGTATTGGACAATGGACTAACGGTTACTGGGGATCAATATTGAGAAGGGTAGACATACTTCTTGCCTCATAGTATATTGAGGAAGACATTTAAGAGAGAAAGTATAATGTGTTATGTCCAGTGATAGGAAGTTAAGGGTGATGTAGATTACCTTCCATATTGGGTGAAGTCGGCCTTTTCAGGAATGTCAACAAACCGTAAGGTCCTCAGAGGCAAGGTTGTATTTGAATTCTGAAAGAAGTTCAGAAGACCTAGTTTAGAACTGGAAGCTGAGAAAGGTAAGAGATGAAATTGGAAAGTCTGGTCAAGTAGGGTTTAGTGTTAAGAATTTGGAATTTATCCTGAGAATATCTGGAAGCTATTTCTCTTTAGAAGTAGAAAATATAGATTAACAGATGAAATAGTACCATATTATGGAATGTTTTTGCTACCAAAGGAAATGAAATATCATGGAAAATTTAAAAAATGGAATGGCATGGTATAATGTAAAGAATTAGAATTGAGGCTTGGCGCCCTTAGCACAGTGAGTAGAGCCCCGGGCAAATACACTGGGGCTGGTGGGTTTGAGCCCACCCTGGGCCTGCTAAACAACAATGACTAGTGCAACCAAAAAATAGGCAGGTGTTGTGGTGGGTGCCTGTAGTACCAGCTACTTGGGAGGCTGAGGCAAGAGAATCGCTAAAGCCCAAGAGTTTGAGGTTGCTGTGAGCTATGATGCCATAGCGCTCTACTGAGGGCAACATAGTGAGACTCTGTCTCAAAAAAACAAACAAACAAACAAAAAAGGGTGGTGCCTGCGGCTCAGTGAGTAGGGCGCCAGCCCCACATACCGAGGGTGGTGGATTCACACCCGGCCTTGGCCAAATTGCAATAAAAAATAGCTGGGTGTTGTGGTGGGTGCCTGTAGTCCCAGCTACTTGGGAGGCTGAGGCAAGAGAATCACCTAAGCCCAAGAGCTGGAGGTTGCTGTGAGCTGTGACCGCACAACACTCTACCGAGGGTGATAAAGTGAGACTCTATCTCTAAAGCAAAACAAAACAAAAAAAGAATTGGAATTGAGATGCTTTACCTTTACCTTGGAGTTCTTGTGAGTTAAAGTGCATCAAGAACATGCAAAATAATTATCACTTCATCTTATTAAATTTAAACTCACAAAGTCCTCTTTTCTCCAGATATCACCAGAGCATTCTCAAACACATATAGAGTGATCCAATATAAATATAATATAATTTATAATATATTCTGTGTAATATAAAGAAAGCATTTAAAAACACCACATTACTACTATGGTTTAGTGAACTAGGAGTGTTTATGTGCAATACACAAGATAGTGACTATGAAGTATTATGTATGAATTGTTCTTGTAACTTCAAAGATTGTGTGCTAAGATATAAATAAAGAAGTCCCATGCAAGACATTATCAACAATGGTTGACTGGGAAATGATGTAGGAGAGAGAACTGGTTTTGACAGCCTATTTTTTTGTAGAATTTTTGTTTTACGTTGTCATTTAAAAATAATTATAGACTCAAAAATTGCAAAAATAGTATGGAATTCCCTTGTATCCTTTATCCAGACTCCCATAATGCTAACATCTTACATAGCTATATTTCTTTATACAGTTAATTCCCATGTATTTTTTACCCAGCTTCCGATAAGGCTTCTGACTTTTGCACTCTGTTTATATATTGTCTATTTTAAATAATTTTTAAGAAGAGGCTTAAAGATTATTTATAGGAGATACTATTTTATGATACTTGTTGGATGACAAGTAACTTTGCTTTGTACCTATGCTTTTCAATTCAGTAAACTTTAAAAATTTAATTTGAACCTATTAGTTTTTGAATAGATATTTTAAGTTAAGGAGTCTTAGACTTTAGATTGTAGAATAAGAGATAGCCTAAAACATAGTTGTGGATATGTTCTAATGTAAAATTTTCTGGAAATTTTGAATTAAATTATAAATGAAAATTTATTTGGAATCAGAAGAAGGAAAAATTTTTCTTTACTAGAATCTTATGTAAATTTTGATATATAGTGATGCTTTATAATGATGCTATTGCCTTTGGTCTACTTGCATAGCCTTGTTTTATGTATTGCCATGACCAAATCTCTTTGTAAGGATTCTAAGATGTACTTAGACTGAATTCTGTGTAACTTTAAGTAGAGGAGTTAATTGACTTAATCATAAAGTACATAAATTAATGTTTGAATTTAAAAATATACTTTTTTTTCTTTTAAAGGTTCATCTGAGCTGTTTACTGTTTGTTCATCGATTAGCAGAAGAGTCCAGGACAAATGCTTGTGAGAGTAAGTGTGGAGTCATTAATAAGGAGCATGTGATGGCTGCAGCAAAGGTAAAATCTGAATTTCTTTTCTTGAGCAAGAATTAACTCAAAAATACCACCTGGTTCATCACTTCTACCTGATTTATCGTGGTTAGGGGAAAATGAATATTTGCTAATTTGTAGGCTGAGAAGGTATATCACCTTGAAATTTATCAAAATTTACTTTCTTACTGATAATTTTAAATTATACTAATTACCTAATTAAACTAATTATTTTATTTTCTAACTTTGAGATTTGAGAACTTATGAATGAAATCTCTTATATAAGCATAGAAGATTGCTTTTTATTGGCATTTTTCTATATAATGTAAGAATATGATGCCTAGGGCAAATATGTTCCTGAAAACATTATTTCCAGAAGATGTTAATAGATGCCCTACCTCAAAAGTTTCTGTAGTCAGACAAATGTTGGTAACTGAACACACTGTATCTCCTTGATTAATCACGGTGGTGTTGTTTATATGTCGAACTGGTTTCTGTAAGAATATGTAATAAACTGGCAACTACAGTTGATTGGAGGGTAGTGTGGAAGATAAACTTATTTTTGACAGTCTATCTCTTTGTAGACATTTTTGTTTTAATATTTTTATTTTGAAATAATTATATACTCATAAGGGGCAAAAATAGTTTCTCAGAGTTTCCATGCACCTTTTTACAGTTTCTCACAATGCTATTATCTATTATAACTCTTACATGTGTATCTAGTTTTACTATCTATAAAGATACCACAGGTTATGAGATACATAGAAGTAAGGAAACTTGTCGAACTGTTTAATTTAGCTTTAATTTAGCATTTTGTAAATTCATAAGAGTACATAATATACTCGTATTTTGAAAATTCATTTGTGAGGAACTTGTGATAACATCTTATACAACAGAGAACACTGGCCCAGGGTAGAGAATTATTTGATAGCCTTGGTGGAAGCCTGTAAGTAAGGGACTTTAAATTCTCCTGCAGTTAACAACACATTGTCGACCAGCAATTATATGCAGAAGCTATTCCAGTCAACAGCTATTATTTTGTAATTGAATGTGTAAGTGAAACAGTCTAAGTAAACTTCAGTATACTTATACATAATGAATTGAAATGAAACTTTGTACGTATCTTCTAGTTTTATAAAGTCTGTCTTCACTAGATGTAGCTGATGAATTATCACTAAGATGGAAAAAATGTAAGGATTTGCTCAAACCTCATTCTGGTCGTAGTTTTAGGAAGTATTAGTATTTCAAGGAAAGGGGTTAGTGACCAGTAATCTCTCCAATGTGATTTTTTTTTTTTATTTGTTTGTTCCATCAATATCAATAAATGGAGAAATGTTATATCAGTGGTAACTTCTGTCCATGGTAAAGTTTCAGCAGCGTTTTTATAAAATTGTTCTGTTTGGCAGTGATATGAACTATTTTGGAAAGTAAATCAAAAAGGTCATTATGAAAGAGTAAATTTATCACTTCACTGTTATTCTATGGACCACTAATTCAACTATAAATTTGTTAAAATGCTCTTCCAAGGTTGGTGTAATATCATTTTCAATATCAATCCAGTCTTCTTCAAAAATCACTATCAGGTTTTATTACATTTCTCTTTTGCTATTTTGGTGGTCTAATATCAGATTCATAATTGTTTTCTGTTAAATCAGTGGTTCTCAACCTTCTTAATGCCGCAATGTATTTTCGTTGTCAAAAAGGGGTCACAACCTACAGGTTGAGAACTGCTGCATTAAACTGTCATTTTCCAGATCACTACAAATTATTTCAAAATCACTTGGATAATCAGATAAAGCATTTGTATATAATTCATTGATAAATTCTTTACTATCACTATCTGTCATTTTTGCAATACTAGAATTGTGATAAAAACTTGAATATTTAGAAAAATAATTTTTTATAATAAAGTGAGTACCACTGAACACAATTAAGAAAACTTTTACAATATCCTACATTACCCTGTGTTTTAAAACTTGAAATAGCTAATGCAAGTGCAAACATGAGTTAACTCCTGATTGGTCAACAGTGTTTGTGCATGAAAACACATCTTCACTTGTGATTAGTCAACATTCCAACAAGTTTCTAGGTTGTTATAGTCAGTGTAATTATTTTTCTTTAGGTGAAGCAAGCTTATGACTTCAAGTGTGTATATGTGTGTTTTAATTTTAGAATTTGTTTTTAATAAACCATGTTTATTTACTTAAAGTAGTCTATATTGATATAATTCTAGCCCAAATATAAAAAATTTGGTGTTACAATAGATTTATACTATTTTAGAGTTGTGAAATGCCAGGCTTTTCAAGTTTTAGGACATTCTTTAACTCTTTGGATCACTAAGCTGTCTAAAAGGGTTAAGTTTGGAACCATTAATGGGGGCAGTTTTGGTTTACAATTGAAGAAATTAATATCTAGAAGTGATTATAAAACTAGGTTTTGAGAATCTAGGCAAGTTTCACATTCATTGAAAGAGGTGGACTGTTTTAAAGAAATCTAAGGCAGTTTACAAGGCAAAGATTTTCTAACCACTTCAGTCTTACATAGTAGGCTTATAGGACTATTTAACCTTTTGTTAAGAAATTGTTTTATTTTCCATAGGTATAATATGAATTTCATTTCTTTTCTTCTCACAGGTAATTCTGAAGAAGAGCCGAGGTTAGACATCAAAGAACACATTCTGGAAAATAATATGATGCATTATTTTAGGTGGTAACAGGTCATAAGAACATTTTTTTGCCTATCATGGATTATTAAAACATTGGCTAGTTCAGGGATGTGTGGCCTTTTTTTTTTTTTTTTTTTTTTTTGCTGGTATTGAAATATCTTAATATGTAGGACTGTTTTTTCTTTTTTAAAGAATTGTGTTCTTTTCACTTTTAGTGGCCTTTTTTTGCTTCTGTTTTGTTGCTATTACAATTTTTGCATATCAAAAATGAAATCTTACTATATTAACTAGTTTGGAGAGATTTATTTCTTAGAAATAAGTTCGTATGTATTAGATTTGCCACAATTAACTATGGTATTAATTTAATCTCTGAAGAAAAAACAACATGCCGTCAAATCTTGGTGTACTTTTAAGTATTCTTTTTAATACAAAACAAAGTAATCTTTTTTATCATGCCGTTAGTAATGATAAGATTTCTCATCTGAAGGATTGTAAGCATCAACTAGGTGTTTTCAAAACCTGTCTCCCTCCTAAAACTAAAAAATAGAAATTACGGAGCAAACTAACTTATTTTCTTTGAATTATGTGGATTTAATAGGTATTTTTCTCCCTAAAAGGAATCCCTTAGAAGTTTATTGTTTATCATCTTTTTTATTATTTTTAACTTTTTATTTAAAAATAATTATAGATTGCAACATGCAGTGGCAAACATAGTACAGGACTTGTATTCTATACGCAATCTTGCCCAGTAGTTACATCTTATATTATTATTGCATAATATCAAAACCATGTGGATTAATGTATGCATTACTATAGAAGTGTTTTATTTCCACAGAGATCTCCATTGTGCCATTCTTTTATAATTACACCTAGCCTACCACATCCCCCATCCTGACCACTGACCCTGTCCCCTGGCAACTGCAACCTGTTCTTCATCTCTGTAATATTGTCATTTGGGGAATGTTGTAAATGGAATTATACAAGGAATGACATTTGGGTATTGCGTTTTTTTCTTAGCATAATGTCCTGATCTGTTGAAGCTGTTGCATGTATCAGTAGTTTATTCCTTTTTATTACTAAGTAGTATTCCATGCTGTGGAGGTACCACAGTTTGTATGATTATTCACTTATTGAAGGGTATTTTAGTTCTTTATGGTTTTGGGCTATTACAAATAAAATGGCTATGAATGGTTATGCATAGATTTTTGTATGGTCATAAATTTTAATTTCTTAGTGATAAATGCTTGGGAGTTTGATTCTGGGTAAAATGGTAATTAGAGGTTTAGTTTTGAAAAAGATATGACCAGTTTTCCAGAGTGATAGTAACACATTATATTTCCATTAGCAGTATATGAGAGATCCACTTTCTCAATATTCTCACAAATATTTGGTGTTATTATTTTAGCTGTTTTGACAGGAGTGTGTCTCATCATGGTTTTAATTTGCATGTTCCTGATGACTAATATCTTAGTTTACTCTCCTATAACAAAGTACCCTGGACTGGATAACTTATTAAACAAAAGAAATTTAGTTCTCACAGGGTGGAAGTCTGAGGTCAAGGCACCAACATGGTTAAGTTCTGGTGGGGGTCCTCTTTTGGGTTATAGACTCCTGACTTCTCACTAGAGAACTTTCTGGGGTTCTCTTTTGTAAGAGCACTAATCCCATTTATGAGAGCTTTACCCTATTAATCCAAATATCTCCCAAGTTCCCATCTCCTAATACCATGTATTGTTGATTAGGTTTCAGCATATGAATTTTGAGGAACACAAATATTCAGTCCATAATAGTTAAGAATGTTGAACATATTTTCATATGTTTCCTTGCAATCTGTATATCTGCTTTGGTAAAATGTTTCTACATGTCTTTTTATCTATTTTCTACTTGGGTGGTTTGTTTTTCTAATGATCGTTTTCATTAAAGTTCTTCTTCAAAATTGTTTTGTATATTCTAGTTCCTTTGACTTCTTGTGTATATTTTAGAATGATCTTATCTATATCTACAAAAGAATCTTCCTGGCATTTTGATAGGATTTGCATTAAACCTGTATATCAATTTAGGAATAATTGCACTTTACTATGTTGAGTCTTCTAATTCATGAATATGTACTATTTCTCCATTTATTTACATCTTTGATTTCTTCATCATTGTTTTGTAGTTTTTACTTTTATAATTTCATTTCTGCTTAGAGAACTTCCTTTGAGCTTTTCTGTTACGGTTGATATGCTTGTGACAGATTTTCTTAATTTCCTTCATCTAATAATGTCTTGATTTCTCCATCACTATGGAAGCTTTTTTTCTTTTTTTTTTTTGCTGAATATAGAATTCTGTGTTGAGAATTCTTTTAGCATTTGAAAATATATCACTTCATTTCTGGCTTATTTCAAGATTTTTCTTTTTCTTTTAATTTTTAGAAGTTTGGCTATGATTTGTCTTTTCATATATTTCTTTGGTTATTTCCTGTTTGGGGTTAATTCTATGTTAGTGTATTTTGGCAGATTTGGGAAATTTTCATCTGTTGGCTGTTCTGAATACTTTTTTATCCTTATTCTATTCTCCCTCTCTTTCTGGGACTCTCATGACAAAAATTTTAGATCTTTTATTGTAGTTTCACAAATTCTAGACCTTGTTTGTTGTATTGGTTTTTCATATTGGGTAGTTTGTGTGTTTTATCTTCTAATTCTGATTCTCTCCTCTAGGTCCCCCATTCTGTTATTGACCCATTGAGGTCCCCCCCCAATTGTTGTACTATGTAGTCGTCAAAGTTTTACTTGTTTCTTCTTTATGTCATCTGTATTTTTGCTGAGACTTGCTATTTTTTTATTTGTTTCAAATATATTTGTAATTACTTGTACCATTTTTATGATGTTTTTTTGAAGTCCTTGCCTGATCAACGTCTATGATAATCTTGTTGACATTTGTTGATTGTCTCTATTCATCTTAAGATCTTGATTCTTGGGATTATGAAGGTTTTTTTATTGAAAGCTGGATATTTTGGATATTGTTAAGACTTTGAATCTTGTTTAAATCTTACATTATTATAGCCTTTCTCTGGCTTTATTCTGGTACTCGAATGGTGGCACTACCTTGTTACTGTCAGTGAGTGTGGAAGTTCAGCATCTCTATTTAGCCTCCAGTGGCAACTGGTAATGTCGGGAGGGATCTCTCTTTTTGTTGTTGCTGGGGAGGGATGGGAGTTCAGTCTCCCCACTAAGCTTTTGCTGATACCATTCTGGCTGGGAGGGGGAGGGCTATGGACACGGGGCATGTGGTTACTGTCTCCTACCTATATTCTACTGATGTGAGAAGGTGGTTTTGTTATTGTTGACTGGTGGTCACTATGGATCTCTGATACCACCTAATGGGGAAGGGAAGAGACTCCTTGTTATTGTAGCATGAGGGTAGAACATCAGGCTCCTTATGCAGTCTTGGCAGACACTGTGAGTGGTGGTGAAAGTGCTGTCTCTCTGGTAGTCTGTGACACTTCCCAACAAGGGGAATAATGTGCCTTATTACCTTGCAGTCACTGCCAGTAGCATGGATGAAATTTTGGGCTGAGGATGAAATTCTCAGCTTCTTACTTGGCCTTCTTTGACACTACCTTAAGGGGAGAGGAGAACTATGGTGCCTTATTGCAGCCTGGCAAGAGTAGAAGTGTAGGCTTTGTATTTGGCCCTTGCTGATGGGAGTGGGGAAGGAGGGCTGCAGTTTTCTTGTTGTTGTTGTTTTCTTTTCTGTGATGTTTGGCTGGATAGAGTGGTAATTGTCTAAAAGTTTTCTGCCTTGCTAAGATGCCCCTTATTCTTTGGTTGTAGAGAGAAGGCTTTTTTTGGGACTTTCAAAAATTTGTGGTTTTCTCTTTTGTTTATGCCCATTGGTGTCTTCTGAGTTGCCAGCTGGAATATAAAAGGCAAAAAGAAAGCCCAGGTAACTCATCACTGTATTATTCTGTTAATATCAAGCTTCTAGCCAGTGTGCCTTCTCTAAACTTTTCAGTCTTTTAAAGTTTGTTTTTTATATGCATATATTCTAAAGTTTTATACTGAACTTAGGAGGAGGAATAGGGAAAAGTACATCTACTCCATCTTCTTGAAGTGAAAGTCCTAATTTAATAGTTATTTAAGAAAAACACTTCAAGGAAGTTCAGCTAAGTGAAATATTTTATTCTTAATAAGTGTGAAATGGAGAAATGTATCTACTTGATTATTGTGTAATATAGTTGTGATCTTAGTAACCGGTGTGTGTGTTTGGTATTTATTTGATAAGAGTTTTATAATACACAATTAGCCCTAATGAATATCAAATTTTCCAGTGTACTGCTTTTGTGGTTGGTAGATAGGTTTGAGAACCCTGATTAGTGATTCACAAATTCATTTTATATATATATGTGTGTGTGTATATATATATATTTTATATAATTCCATCTAGAATTTTAGCCCTAGAACAGATAATCTTTAATATTTAAATCATTGTTTGCCAGAATGTCATTCTGCTTAACTTATAACTTACCCTTATGCCCTGGTTTCCTTAGAGTTTTGAAGTATTCTGAAAAGTCTCTGACATGGAGTTGGCTCTCCATTAGGTTTTTGCCTTACTTGATGATGGCATATTGAATACAAGTTTTTTCTCCATTTTCTAGAATTACCTAATTTTAATTGTTTAGCACAATTCTAAAACAAAATGAGAGTTCTGGGACATCCTCTAAAGAGGAAAATGAGATTCTTGAGATGTACTTCCAAAATAATTTTTTAAGGGCGACTTTAGCAAGAAGTCTCAATGGCTCCCACCTCCTGGACAAAAATAATGAATAAATAATTACATAGCAATGAAAATGTCTCTTGTAGAACTGCTCCAGAGTATAGTGAAGCAACCAATGTTGTGGAAGACTGCATAAAAAAACAAGGCATATCTTACCTTTGTCACCCCAAGCCCCAGTTTACCAAAACTTGGCACCAACAGGAATCCTCTCCACATAACCTTCTGCCACATGGGAAAAGGAGAGCAGGAGGATCTCAAAAACCCTTGCCATCACTGTGGACACCCACAGATTTTACCACCAGTGACCCTTGTGGTCTTTGCCTATGCTGACCCCACCTGATGCAGCTGCCCAGAATTCTTGTTGCAATGTGCTGCTCCTTACTCCCTAAGGCAAAGCCAAAACTGCTGCCTCGGGGCTTATCCTGCTACCTTCCCATGCCCCAGCAGTTATGTGCATATCCTGGAGCTGCAGTTGGTTCCATGTGTGCTGATGCTTAGGACCCAGACGCTGGGGCTGTTCTCTTCTTGCCTATGCATCAGACATCAGGAACTTGGCCTTTAGTGGCTATGCAAGCCAGTAGCAAGTGTGATGTTCCATGCAGAGGTTTTGCTGCCCAGTAGTCTGGCAGTTTGAATTTGATGGTCCTCTCATTTTTTTTTAAGTTTTTATTTATTTATTTTGGCCAGAACTGGGTTTGAACCTGCTACCTCTGGCATATGGGGCCAGTGTATTTTTCCATCTCTGCAGACCTAACTTTAATGTGCAAGGTCCTGAGCTTAAAGGAAATTTTCAAGGTTTTTGTCCAAACAAAACACTTGAGTGTCAGCCTGTCTTTGTAAATAAAGAGACTGTTAGCACACACCCCTGCTTGATGTCCACTCCCTCTGAATCCTTGGCTTGATGTAGATGAACACTATACATGGGACATACCTTTGTATGTTCTGTGAAGTGAGAATCAGCTTGTGCTGTTGGCATACCCTCGTAGGTTTGATATAGCTCTGCCACCATCTCTTCCAGATCCTTAGTCTGTGTGTGGGCAAGCTGGAATTCTCTGAAGTCATGGCTTCTGGGTCATAGTCTCCAATTTCAGCCTGCAGTGTGCAGGATTGCAAGACAGCATAAGTCACAGTGGAGCAGGGCAGGTGGCCAGAGCAATGTCCTACTGAGCTGAAGGCACATAAGGTATCAAGTGATATCTTCAATCAGTTGAGAAGTATCCAGAGAATAAAACTTCACATTGAAAGTGAACAGCCAGGGAAGATTTTCTATTTTCATTTTTAGCATGTTTTTCCAGGTCACAGCTGTATTCAGTGCCATTTAAGAGAATCACTTTACACTAGACGGGTTGGTCTTCTTGGTGGCTTTTTGAGAGAGTTTCTTTGCTTTCAGCTCATGGGTCTGCACTTTCTTGGTCTCTTTTTTTGCTGCTGCTCCTGCTTTGTCTTCCTATATTTCCTTTACCTCCTTTTATCTCTTTCTACTTACTAATTCAGTAGGGTGAGTCTCAGTTCTGCTCACAGGAGGTTTTTCCATCCTTGACTTCAACCTTAATCTCCAGTTGCTTTCTCTGAGCCACTTAGTCACTTCTGTAGCATCACTCTTGGCCTGTCTCTCTTCTTCTGGAAGAGGTTCACTTTACACCTATTCTCCCACAATAGTTTGGGTAGACTCTTTTTTTATCTCCTCCATCTTTGGCCACTAATAAAGGTACATGACTTTTGTTTCTTAAGCGATGGTGGTAGGGATCAAGAAATACTGCTTCTCTCAGATGACTCTTTCTGTCTCTTCTGGTGGCATATGCTACTTTGGCTTTCAGGTGATGCTACAGGTGATGGCTGGGAACATTTCTTCTCTTGATTGGATTATTGATTCTGCTGGTTTTCTGCTACTTCTTTCGGTTTCTTCTTGGTTGCGTTTGTTCCATTTGGTCAGAGTCTGTCTTCTCTTCAGATACAGAGCCTATTTCAGTAGTCATGGTTACAGCTTATGTTTTGAATCTAATTTTTGTTTTATGTATGCAGTTGTTGCTGCTGTCACAACATCATTTACCAGAATAAAAGCATACCTTTCCAGATCAAATGCCCAGTGAGAGGTGGCAGCTACAAAGGCTCCAATTATCTTTGCAAATGCAGTCATTTCAATACTTTAAGAAAGTCTTCTTGAGTAAAACTTCTTCAACACATATTGTAAACAGGATGGAGGACCTTCTTAGAACTGAGAATCCTGGCCAGCTTATGAAATTCTCTGATTATTCTTATGGATGTAATTGTGTCTTTCTCTAAATTCCCAGAGCATTTTTCTTGCACTAATCAAAGAGATAACCTCTTATAATATAGATGGTTTTGAATATATCTTACCTTATTCCAAAGTGCCTTATATGTATGTACATAATTAGTTCAGTTTCTTTGTGCTGAACAGTCCTGTGATTTGGTTTCCAAAATATAGTAGAGGTAGTAAAAACATCTTTTGAGGTACATTTCTGTCAAGGTCAGGAAACTTGACTACTCTGTGTGCTTTTCCCATACAGAGAACTGCCACTGTGGCCACCACCTGTAATTGGTGAGTATGCTCTTGTTCACTGCCATGATCACGAAGGAACTCATGTCATAAAAGCTGGCAACCCACAGCTTCTGACACTAGTCAGCATTCCTGCTAACACCATCCCCTGTTCCTCCTCATCCCTGTTTGCCTATCTGATGAAATTCTTAATATTTTTATCTAGCTTGCCCATCCATTCTTTTCTTAGATATATTTAGTGTATTTATTTTGAGGCAATTATCAGCTAATCCCAATATTTCAATTGTTACTTGTTTTTTCTCTTGTTTTATTGTCATGAACTCCTGTCTTTTGGCAGGCCTAATAAATTTTAATCATATGCTGGATATTGTGTTCAACATGAAAAAAGATGTTCTCCACAGAGGGGTCATTCTTTCCTCACTATGCAGATGGAGTGGTGGTTGATCACCCTAATCTAATCAGTAACTATGCTGACTCAAGGCTGAGTTGTATTTCTGATGAGGCTCAGTTGGCCTCTTGTTTATGCTTCGCTCTCAAGGTGTAACTGTGAGCTTGATTTTTTTTTGGTGGGGGAAGGTATCTTCTGGCATGTATTGACATACGAGAATACCAAAAACTCTGCTTTACTTTTCAGAGTCTTGCTCATGAGTACAAACATTTTATAAATGTCCTGAATAAAAACTGATCTTGAAGGTCATAGGTTTCCATCAGAAGCTCTGCTATAGCAGCCTTGAGTCTCAACTTCCTTCCTTTGCCTAGAATTGGCAAGTGCCTCCACGGTAATAGCAGAGTCTTAGTCTCTGCATTTCTTACCGCTGTAGCAGATTTTAGCTGTCTTAAATGATTTCTGTAATAATATTATATATATTTTTTTGGTTTACAGTGGGAACACTGGCCATAAGTTTACTGCACTAGAATTACCAACAATTATAGGAAATCATGGGGGAATATTAGAAGTAAAGAGAGGAGAACAGAAATGGGAACAAAATGCAATGTAGATTCAAGGAAGGTTATACATGAAACAGCTTCTCTCCTTCAAGGCTCTAATATAAACAAAATGTTATTTCTGAGCCCCCAATACTAATTTTGTTCCTGTAATTGTTTTCAAAAATTGGCTTGTACCAAAAACAAACTTTTCAAAGTTAAGATTCATGTTGGAATTACTCTTCTTGTTTTGCCTAAATCTACAGATGAGAAAAAAAAAAAAAAACTGTTGGAAGATAGAAGTGGTGTCAAGATACAATTTTTATGGAGTTGGGACACTTTTGGCTGTTTACTTACATTTTAAAACATAATTTAGAAACATATTTCTAGTTAACATAGAAATATATACTTTAAGAGAAAAATGGCCTAGATCTGTTAAATCTGTTTGAGGATTCCTTGTGGCCTCACAGCCATCAGGACTTCTGTTTCTTTAGTGAACAGCAGCATTGCCTAAGGACAGTATATTACAAAGTGTAGAGTCTGGGATTTGCATGTTGAGTTCCCAACAGGAGGTAGATGAGCTGGGGAAAGTGGTTTGTGTTCAGGTTGAGGTCATCTGGCCATCTATAGTAGGATGGAAAAACCATACGTCATAAACTGGCAACCCGCAGATAAGTTTTTTTGCTCCATGTAAAGGTTTTTCAAAATGAATTCCACATATAAGTTTAATTACTGGCTTCTTGGGAAAAATTGGACAATATGAGAATAATATATCTGTAATCACTTGGACGTGGGGGACATATTTTTTGATTCATTATGCTTAGGTTTTGCTAATGTTAACTGCAATGCTTCTGTGAACATTTGACTCCAAAATCCATTTGAAAATGTAAAATCTGGCTTTTCTTTTGACATTTCAGGCCAATTTTAGTGGCATGTCCTAGCCATGACTCAGTTGTGTTCTCTTTGTCAACATGGTATTTTCTAAAATGTTCTCATGTTTGTGATAGCACTTAAGCTATACCCTTGGTTTCAATGCTTGCTTAATTGCAAGTCCATGAGCAGCACCCAGGTCCGTAAGGAATCTTGTCTCAGGCAGTAGAGCAGGGCAAAATGTTTGAACTCATTTGAGAATATCTCCTATCCACCTCATTTCTCTCCTCCAAAAGGAACTCAAATTTGTTAAGAATTCTTGTATTTAAATAGTATAGATTAACTAAAGTCCAATTTATAGCTTCCCAAGAGAGTTTCGTAGACTTTCTGAATTTAGTGTACAGATAATACTACCATATAGGACTTGGCTGTTTGTATAGTCAGCACCTTCTCCAACTATACTTATCTCAACAATATATATGTACATATGTGTGTGTATATATATTTTCTTGGTGATGTTGTCCTCGGAATTGTAATAGCACACAGTTATTTGTCTTTTCCTGTACTCCTTTGTTTCCTAACTCTAAGAGTTTACAGGCATGGTGAGAACACACTATTGCTAAGTTTTAGAGTGGTGATTGAAGATACATCTGATTCTAAACCTGGTCTAGAATTCTGGATGGGTAGTCTTACAAAATGTACTACTGTTCTGGCATTAATTGAGCCCTCAGGTACATACTGGTTGAGATGAGTGATAGAAACCACTTAACGCATACTTTTGGGCCTAGTTCTGTATCATATTCAAGGAAATAGAAACCTGCCTTCAAATGTTTTGAAGAATAATGCAAATGGTAGTTTTAGGCTATCTTAAATGAAAAAGGGTTTTCTGTAACATTTCACACATAAGCTTCTAAGGTTTTTGTTCAGATAAGTTTCCTATTGATGAAATATGCCTAAATTTCTGCTTCTCCCACTCTCCACAGAGAACTGTCACCACTATTCTTTCTCAGTGTTCAGTGGCTCTCCCTCTGCACTGCATTTTCAGCCATCCTCTGTGTGAGCCTCCATGTCCAGTGCTTTCTATCAAGTTTGCTTTTCTCATGAGAAACTCTTGTGAAGGAGTAAATAAAACTGTCTACCTTATTATATGCAAAACATGAAAACTTAAAGGGAATTTAGTATGTCTGTCTTTAACCTTGTTCCCCTCCAAATCTCTTCCCCACTTGATCAGGATTGGTAGACGTGAAGAGGGAGAATTACTGAAATAGAGTGAGATATATAAATCCAATTCACTACCTTGGTAATCATGATGGAGTAAAAGCATCCCAGAAACACCCTGTTTGCATAATGGTTAGGATATTTAGTCCTAATAAGAAACCTGTAAGAAATACATTATTCACAATTATTCAGTTAGTAGCAGATCAGGAAACTTGATGCTCATATGATGTTCACAATTGCCTGTGGCCGGCAATTTTCATGTAGGTAAATAGGCTGAAGATAATAGTCCTGGTGAGGCTTGAAATCTGGGAGATGTAAAATGACTTGGTATTTCTTAATTCTCAGGTAGAACAGACAATATAATAGTCTAATCCTTTAAATATTGGAAACTTGGAGGTGAGGATGTAATTAAAATGGAATTGTGACATAATGGTAGATTTTTAGGACTTTACATGAGTTGGAATTAAAGTGCAACTAAGATATCTTAGTGTAAGGAAAAATGATGTTATCCATGTGCAAAAATATGTATGTTTATGATGAAAAGAGTATTTAAAGCTACCACTTAGGGATTTCATACTGATAAAGCAGGAAAACACATTTTTTTTTTTTTTTAGTTCCTACCTCTGACACACAAGGAATGGAAAATGAGCATTTTTATGTTTTGAGACAGTGAATTTTCCACCTATAGTT
The DNA here is from genome assembly GCF_000181295.1 of Otolemur garnettii. Taxonomy (NCBI): domain Eukaryota; kingdom Metazoa; phylum Chordata; class Mammalia; order Primates; family Galagidae; genus Otolemur; species Otolemur garnettii. Next base: position 21,201,878 of record NW_003852397.1, read on the forward strand.
TGTCAATGATAAAACTCCTTAATTTCTGAGTTTCTAATGGCTTTTAAATCAAATTTTCTCTTTGGGAGAGCTTTGGGAGTTAAGGCTGCCAAGATTTAAATGTGGAGAAGAAACATTTATTTGTATTCCTACTGGCATTTAAGTTTAAGATTTTGCAGTTTGTGAAACATAATTACTAAAATTCAAATTTGAAAATAAAGTTGGGATTGAGTGTACTATAATTTTCGTTATACTTACTGTGCAGGGAAAAAATACTGGACTCTAACATGTATAGTATTTGGTTTGTATTATAAGTTTAAGTTATAGCCTTGAAAACAAATTTCTCCTATAAAATTTTACTTTGTGATTATTTTTAAAAAATAACCTTATACAGTACATATCATTCATTACTTCTCTTAGTTAATGAAATAAGGACAAATTTCAAGATTGTACAACATTTTCATGCACTTTAAAAAGTTTATTAAAATTTAATTATAAGTTAATTAAAGTTTTTATTTTCAAAATCATACTACTAGAAACAAATTTTCAATATTATGTACATTTTTGGTCAATTTAGATTTTAAGTGGATCTTAGATTGAGTATTAATGAATCATACTTGCATATGAGGTCTAATAATATCTTCTTGGGTAATATGAATAGTATGAATTTGTAAATGTATATATGTGCAGTTTTGTTGGGCACATTTCATTCTTGCTGTGTGTTGAGCGCTCAAGTAGAGGGAGAGATAAGATTCTTTTACTATCTATTTATATGAGAGTATATCTTAAACATTTGGGCTGCTATAACAGAATACCTAAATTGGATAATTTATAAAGAACAGAGATTTATTTCTTATAGTTCTAAGACTAAGAAGTCCTGGGTCCAAGGTTGCAGGCTGTCTAGTCTGGGCTTTCTAGTTGTGTCATCCTATGGTAGAAGATGGAAAGGCAAGAGAACAAGATGGAACTCAAGCCTTGACCCCTTTTATAATTGGCATCAATCATTCATGAGGGTGGAGCTCTCATGACCTAAACACCTCCCTGTAGGCCCCACCTTCCCACACTGTTGTATTGAGGATTAAGTATCCATCACAAGCATTTTGTGGGACATAGTCAAACCATGCAGAATATTCACTATAGAATTTGCTTATTGTCTTTTGACCAATTTTTAAATGAGTAGCTCAACTAAAAGTAGAACTACCATTTGATCCATCAATTCTACTACTGAGTATTTATCCAAAGGGGGGGGGAAAGTCATTTTATCAGAAGACACTGCACTAGATTGTTTATTCAGCACAATTCACAATTGCAAAGATGTGGAATCAACCCAAGTGCCCAACAATACACAAGTGGTTTAATAAAATATGGTATATGTATAACATGGAGTACTACTTAGCCATAAACATACCTTTTGCAACAATCTAGTTGGAACTGGAAACTATTCTAAGTATAAGAATGAAAAAAACACATGTACTCACTGTTAAATTGGAACTAACTGATCAGCACTCATTTGCACAGATGCAAGTAAAACTCAAGGAAAATCAAGCAGAGGGGAGGGAAAAGGTAGGGGTGGGTGAAATCATACCTAATGGATACAATGTACACTGTCCGGATGATTGGCACACTTAGAACTGAGTACAAAAGCAATTTATGTAACCAGAATATTTGTACCCTCTTAAAATTCTGAAATAAAGAATTTACTCAAATATTTGTCAGTGAATTTTTTTTAAAAACCCAGTTCCTAGTAATCACAGAGATACAATGTAAAGGATTTGGGTCAGAAAGGCTTTCTAATGTAGTTTTGTGTGTGTGTGTTTGTGCCAAGTTCAGGCTTGGTGGAAAATGATAATGTAGGTAGAAAATTGATAGAAAACACATAGGAAATGGTACAATGAGACAAGAAGGAATAAATCACAAGAGTAACTCAAGATGAGAAGAAGGCATATGTGATGAGATGAAAGATCTAGTCGGAAGACTTCTGAATGGTGGAAGACTTGAAACAGCGATCGGAGTCAGTGAAGGGGCCAGCAGACAGTGAAGTTCTTTGGGGTTGTAAGTAAAGGAAATGGTTTCCAGAAGATTATTCTACTTTGTAGGGTGGTGATTCAATGAGCTCACATTGCAGATGGAGAAAGATTTCTTACCCAAAGATTAGGATAAAAAGTAGTAAAACGTTGATTTTACTTATTGGAGAAAGAGGAAGGAAGAGAAAGGAAGAAAGAAAAAGGAGAAAGAAAATGACAAGGCACTGAAAAGGTGCAGGGTATTGCCGGCAGCTGAGGAAAAGCTACTCAGACTTTTAAAGGGTGAAAATGGCTTTTTTAATTTATTGTACACTGATAGCAGAGGACTGTAAAGCAGCTTTCTCTGTATGTTTTTTATTTTTGTTTCTTTTTCTCTGTGAGGCTTATCAGAGTCCTTGCAGTGGGGTCTGGTGAGAATTCAAGCAGAGAGCTCTCTCCCCTACTGTCCATATAGGACTCTTCAAGGCTGTGAGACACTCAGAGATTTTTAACAAGTTAGGCTTGCAGATGAATTGAGTCCTAGGTGTTCCAGGCTTTTAATCAAAACAAAACAAGGACACTTGTGCTTTGAGTTTTTCTATAAAGGGGCAATTGTGTGTTGTGAGTTTCTTTGTTTTTGGAATGAAGTTTCACTTTATGGCCCTGGGTAGAGTGCCATTGTATTATAGCTCACAGCAATCTCCAACTCCTGAGTTCAAGCAATCCACCTGCCTTGGCCTTCCAGAGTGCTAGGATTATAGAGGTGAACCATGTGCAGTGGTGCTGTCCTCTCTTACTTTCTTTTGATAGTTTCTTTCATTGTTATCTGGTTCATTAGTGAGGCCACCTTTCAGTAGTAACTGATGGGTTAAGAGAAAATAGGACAGGCTCAGTGCCCATACCACAGTGGTTACAACGCCAGCCACATACACCAAGGAAGCTGGGTTCGAACCTGGCCCAGGCCTAGGCCAGCTAAACGACAATGACAACTGCAACAAAAATTACCTGGGCATTGTAGTGGGTGCCTATAGTCCCAGCTACCTGGGAGGCCGAGGCAAGAGAATCGCTTAAGCCCAAGAGTTGGAGGTTGCTGTGAGCTGTGATGCTACAAAACTCTACAGAGGGTGACATAGACTGTCTCAAAAAAAAAAAAAAAAAAGAAATGGGACAGTGAAACTAATTTGGATCCTGTTATAATGGGTCAGGTCTGAAACGATTATCCAAGAGCCTTGAAGTTCTGAAAGAAGAGGTAGTAGATCAGGAAGAATTCACAAAGAAAAAAAAGTTCACATAAAGTGATTTGTTTAGTGTCTGAATCATTTTGGCCTTTAATCAGTTAAAAGTAACACAGAAGTTATGACTTTAAACTGTGATGTAGAGGACTTAATTTGGAATGTAGATATGTAAGTTATGAAAATATCAAATACAGTGGCTTAGATAAATTGTGGAAGTGAGTATTTTAGGAATACTGCAATGGCTTACCTATTTTGTGAAAGTCCTGTTTTTTTTTTCTCTTTCTTCTCAATCTTTGATGTGAAGGCCTTTATTTTTGTGCATATCCCCATAGTTTCAAGACAGCTGCTACATGTCCAGATATCTTTATGGTTCTATACTGTGGAGTTGGAGAGAAACAGAAAAGGGTGGTCCCTGGATCAGTAGACAAGAAGCCTTTCATCTTGTTGACTTGAACTTGTCATATGACCACAATGAGCTGCATTGGAACCTGGAAAAAGTGACTTTTTTTTTTTTTTTTTGACTAGGCCATTGATCTCTCTGAGCACAATCAAGATTTTGTTCGAGTACTTTCAGTTGTTTGGATACTGAATCAGGACATTTGTTATTGTTATTCTGTCCTATTTCTTTCTCAGACTGTGTAGCCAGAGTAAGCCTAGATTACACTACCAAGAAAGTACAGAAAATACATGTACTCTGAGGACCAATTTATACCCATAAACATATTACACAATTATGTGGTTTTAAACATGCCTAAATTCAAAAATTTAATTTGTATTTTATGTCTATAGTTTAAACTTCTTACATTTTAAGTTCTGCAGGTATTTTTAAAATTATGTATCATTTTATTCTTTTTCTTTATGACACATTCTAAAATGAAGTGAATGTCCAGAATACTTACAACAACTCTATAATAAGAAATAAATGTCAGATAGATCATTAGTTATCCCTCATACACTTTGTTCCCTAAATGATATTTGAGGTAGGTGCAAAATTGTACAGCTAAAGCTATTTAGCCAATGAGATCATTAAATTGATGAAGTATTTCTGGAAGTTTTAAGAAAAAGGTTCTGAAGGTATGTGTAGTTATTTGAAACATTTTTCGAATAAGCCTCCAGTGATAATGTCTAGCCAAAAGATTGAATCACTGAAGAAGTACAGAAAGAACTGGCAATAAACATGCTAACTGTTCTTTCTGGAAATGCAATCATTTCATTGCTACTCACATAAGTCTTCTAAAGTGTTTTGGGATATTACCAGTAATATAGATTCTATGCTCTTAAGTAATAGAATTTTACTTACAGTCATTTGGAATTTTAAATGTTACTTTGTTTCTGGATATAGCTGAGTCATTTTTCCACTTGGCTTTTTAAGGGAGGCTTCAAAGTAACTCTATTTTCTTATATTGTTTTTTAATAACTATGTAGCATGCTTCTTCATGTATGAAAAATAATAAAGGTACAAGATATAAATGATATCAAAATAATGTTTCAGATTCTAAAACCTTATTCATGATATATTCCTCAAAGTTTTTTATAAGGAAATTATAATAATAAAACCTGTTTTATTGTAAAGTTTCTAAGAGCAAAAAAAAAAATTAGATGGGACTCTATAATTTTTAAGATACTGAATGTTATTTCACAACCTCCTACTTTTTAAGGCACTGTGCTTGAGAATGAAGGGGGATATAAAACATTAAAACACATTCTCAGCTGGGTGTGGTGGCTCACACCTGTAATCCTAACACTCTGGGAGGCTAAGGCAGGTGGATTGCGTGAGCTCAGGAGTTGGAGACCAGCCTGAGCAAGAGTGAGATCCCATTTACACTAAAAATAGAAAAACTAGTCAGGCATCGTGGCGGATGCCTGTAGTCCCAGTTACTTGGGAGGCTGAGGAAGGAGGATATATCTTGAACTCAAGAGTTTGAGGTTGCTGTGAGCTATAGTGACACCATGGTACTCTACTCAGGGCAACAGAGTAAAACTCTATCTAAAAAACTCAAAAGATTCTTTACCATAAATAGATTTATAGTTTAAAGATGTATCACAGAAAACAACTTGAAGGCATAGGACAGTCTACTAATATTCAAAGACATGCTAGCTATATAAAAATCTATGTTTCTAACATGACTACCTGTTTTGGTTACTTATTGGTGTGTAACAAACCATGCTAAAATGTAATGGCTTAAGATAAGAGTAATTTTATTATTTTCCATATATTGTGAATTGGCTGGGGCTCAGCTGTGCAGTTCTGCTGGTTCTCTTAAAGTCTCTCATGCCATTTCAAACAGATAATAGCTAGACTGGGCTAGCCATGACTTCTTCATTTACATTTGGCCTTAAGGATCCCTCTGATGGACTTGTTCTCTCAGTGATATTTCATCCAGAACTATTTCATGTGTCCTCTTTTATTACTGGGGTGTCCTGGACTTCTTTCATCATGGCTTAAGGCTTTCAAGAATCAGAAAGTTGAGTTTTTTGGCACTTTTAAGTCCTGGGATTGGAAATCTCAGAATGTTCATTTTTGCTACATTCTGTTGGTTAAGGCACTCACAAGTCCATCCCAGAATACCAGATGGTGGTATGTGGATACAAACTCTCCTTCATCTATAGAACAAAGGCAGAGGAGGAGGCATTTGGAGGGCCTTCTTTGGACTTACCAGGCAATTAAAGTCTAGGCTTTAATTGCTGTGAGAGTGTGAGAGTTCTAAGAAATAGAGGACTCTGAATTTGAGTGACTGAGGTAGTCTCCAAAGATAAGCAAAGGCTTTTCTTCTGAGTTATATACGCTAAGCATAGAGAGAATTTGGGATCCTCTATAAGAAGAATAGCATAGAAAAAACTATGTATGGGAAAACAATGTCATTGGATTAGTAATAAAAATAATTTAAACCAAACTAGTCATTGTCAATGCTATTATCGCTAGTTTCAATAAATGTAGAAAGGACTAATGAAATTGTATAGGAAGTAGATCAGGGAACATATTTTGTAACAATAGCAAAGCCAGCAAATCTTTAAAATTGAATCATTATGAGTTTAGAAATAAGATGATGAAATGTGAGAAGAAATTTGTGATTTTCATTGGTTCTCATCACCTTTGAGATTTTTCTCAATTTGTCAATACAGCTTTGGGACAATTATTTGAATTTGGGACAAGTAAGGAAAAGTGGGAACAGACATGGTTGGGAATTTTGATTTCTGGATGATTAAACTTTGTAGAGTACAAAAACATAGCAACTAAGGTCATAGTATTGAGGTGAGAACTGATAGCTCAGAGAGTTATGATACATATCTCCTGTGAACAAACAGTTCTTGACCTTATGATAGTTATAGATGGTATGAAATGAAAGTCTAGATAAATTCTTAATAAAGAAAGTCATCCCAACTGTCTCCACTTTGTATTTTAAATAATGACATCAAGTCCAGGTAAATAATTAAGAATTCCATTTATTAATTAATTTAATTTTTTTGATTACTTGCTATATGAGTATCTCCATACTGAGGAAAGCCAATAAAAGGAAAACTATTCTAATTTTGGAAGTTCTTTATTATATAAGGCTGGAAGCTATGCTGCTGTTTCTTCCATACACTGGCATTATTTCTGTGATCTATAAAAACACAAATTAGTCTTGTTTTAAACAAAATACTGCTAAATCACCTGTAGAAACAAGCATTCCCATTGCCAAGTCTTGCGTTTCATCTGTGACCTAGACACTGTCAAAGTGACTTATGAAATAAGACCACCAAATATGAGAAATAACCTGTGAGAAGGTCTTGCAGGAGAGAGTTACAACTATGCGCATAAAGGCCCTGAAGAGAAAATAAACCTAATGTGTTCAAGAACAGAAGGGGGCCTCGCTGTGGAGTGCTGAACAGGAGGTAAATTAGGCCAGGTAGTGTGTGGACTTGGAAGCTGTCATTGGGACTTTGAATGTTTTTCTGAGGGGGAAGGAAGAACATCTTGGAATGTTCTGAGCAGGGAATTGATAGGACTACCTTTTATAACAATCATTTTAGATTCTGAGTAGAGGAGCAGCGAGGGTCAGAAAGAGACAAGAAACTACTGTAATAATTCACAATGATGATGCCATCCTGTATCGTGTGGAAGTGGTGGAGTTGGTGAGAAGTTGATGTTCTCTGCCTCATACCACTTGGTCTACTCCATTTTTTCCACCTCCACAATTGCCTTTTCTTCCTCTCAACTTAGTGCGATAGCTGGTGAGGGCCTATTTCGGTCTTAGAGTCCTTGTTTGCCTTCAGCCCCCTTTCTCTCCTATTTTACTTTCTCTTCTATTATCCTCTCTGGTTTCTATTTCTTTTCTATCTTATTCCTGTCTGATTTTTTTTTTCTCAGTCCTTATTTCTTTTGCTATAGTCAGGACTTACAAAGGCCATCTTATTTCCATTTACTGATAGACCTGAATTTCTAACTCTTTACTCCTTTAAGGAAGCATATCAAGAAGCTAGTCTTTTATAATTAGCCAGCCTAGGAAATTTAAAGTATTTTGATTTGATTTCTTCCCTATGCAAGGATGTGTAGAACTTGTTCTCATTATAGCCTTGACTGGTAATGACAAGGTCTCAAAATGCAGTAGCTCACCAAAGGAAGATATTAATAAACATACCATGAATATCTGAAGATGGAACTGGCTGAGATACTAACTCTTATTTGGCTATGCTTAAGAATCTTGCTTACTAGTGAGAATGAGTGAGTGAATGAATTAATTAGTAGATATAAAAACTTAGTTCAGGAGAGAAAGTATTTTCTGGTTTACACAAGGTAATATTGATCTATCCTTTTCTGCACAGCCAAAAAAATTTACACCTTCCTAATTGTCTTCACATCACTGGTTGATGTGACACAGAAAAATGTGTCAGGCAGCTCCCCATCCTCCAGAGATAGAATGGGCATCTTTCTTTCTTTCTTTTTTAATTGAATGGTAACTGTGTACATTAATGCACTTCTGGGGTACAGTGTGGTGTTTTCAAACACAATCCGAAACACTTCCATCAAACTGGTTAACATAGCCTTCATGTCATTTTCTTAGTTATTGTGTTAAAACGTTCATATTCTACTCATAGAAAGATTCACTTGTACCCTTGAGAATGGGCATCTTTCAAGGGCAGCATGTTTCTGATCTGGGATTGCCACTGACTCTAGTTTTATATTGTTTTAAGGAGATACCCTAGATGAAGAATTATATTGCTACACTAGTAGTGGCAGACCTCTCTGGTCATTCCAGTCATTAATGTTTAGTGATAACAACTCAGGAACCACCTAGATCCTGTCCTAACAGTGATGGAGCTGACAGGGCTGAGGGAGGGGTAGCCAGAGAGCAGAATAAGAACAGGTGCTGCAGCTGAGGTCCTGGAACTGGCACTTCTTAGAAATGCACGTTCGTTGAAATTTCTGTGGCTAAATCTGTCACACAAATCATAATTTTAGCTATGCTATTAAAATACTTAAATATTCCCTAAGGGAAACTGAAGGGCACGAAATAATGTCCCTAATCATAAGGTTTGGCGGCAGAAAAGTGTTCCACTTGGTGAATAACGTGCCATTGATTGATAGGAGAGGAGCACAGAAGTACCTTGTGCTGATGGGGCAGGCTGGTGCTCCTGCATATCAGAAATGGGGCTGGGTTTGGTGTATTGGTTCTCATTTTGACAGATTTACTACAGAATTAATTCATCCTATGTGTACAATTTTGACTGTGTGCACACATCTTTAAGTAAAGATTTTTTTTTTTGAGACAGAGTCTCTCTCTGTCACCCTTGATAGAGTGCCGTGGCATTACAGCTCACAGAAACCTCCAACTCTTGGGCTTAAGCGATTCTCTTGCCTCAGCTTCCCAAGTAGCTGGGACTATAGGCCCCCGCCACAACACCTGGCTATTTTTGTTGCAGTTGCCACTGCTGTTTTAGCTGGCCTGGGTCTGGGTTCAAACCCACCACCCTTTGGGGTAGGGCCAGTGCTCTACCCACTTAGCCAAAGGTGCCGCCCAAGTAAAGATGTTTTATTTTTGTAGATGAAGGAACTCAGCAGTATGTCAATTAAGTCATGTATTTAATTAAATTTTACTTTTAGATTCTGGAGTCTAGGGAGAGAGCATCTTTCTCCTAGGAGTGTGGCATGTGCAGAGAGCAGTGAGTGGGAGACTGGGAAGTGCTGGAGAATGCTTCACCCAGACCTCAGTTCACAAAGGGTATTGAATTGACCCTGCTATTTTTCAACTGGAATTCTATAGATGATACAATTGAAGAAAAGGTATATGTCCTTTAATGAAAATGTCTATCCTCTAATTAATAGTTCACTACTTTACATATTTGGCAGTTTATTTCCCTGCTAGTATCCTTTTATAGATAAAGAAGTCCGGAGTTAGTCACTATAGCATTGAGTTTCATTTGTGTTGCTATTATTCAAAAACTTTATTTTAGACCTTGGTGACACGTAGTAGCATGCAAATGGTTCACTTAATTCTCAGGATGGCTAAACTCAGGTTGCAAAGGTGATAGTTAAGCACCTTCCTAGACATCTTAGCCACTGTGAGTTTATTGTTCCACATAATTGGTAGTGTTAGGAACTTTTCTCAGGTCACTCAGATTTTTTAGAAATGTACTTTAACTGCATCTTTTGACTTGCTTTGCACAAGTGAGCCACATGCTCTTACACCACTTTCAGAGCATTATCCAAATATCACAAAGTCTGCTCCAAAGTCCAAACAATTTCCAGTCCCTCTGTCAGAAAGCAAATAACAACAAAAGACCTCCCAAACATAAGTCAAGCAGAACCTTCACACTACCTTGCTTTTCACAACAAGGAGAGGAAATTTTGTCAATAACTCACAGTAGGAGCAAATAACTCCACAATACTCTGAGCATATTGCCCAAGTTACATGAGATGACTAAGTAAACATTTGCATAAGTACTTATGCAAGGGGGAAGTGTGAAATAACCAGGGGAAGCTCTCCCATCTCTTAAACCCCACCTTAGCTACAGTTTGGCTCTACTCAGCCTTCACAAGGTCTAAGTGTTACAGATTATTTCCTCCTTTGGCTTGAGGAAAACAGAAACTTTTCCATCAAAATACTTCTAATTATTGACGTACTAAAATGAAGGTAGGAGAGCATATGCGTGGATGATAGATGCTGTTATTTCTGGTTCTTTTGTGCAGTTTGCAGCTCAAGCATGTGTCAACTGGCTCCTAATATCTCAGACATAGATACAATTATTTATATATTCATTTAGTACCTTTCTGGCAAAGAGCACAAGATGACTGATCTGTTGTGGAGTGTCCCAGCATGGATGTAATTCCTAGGTAATTGTTACAGTGCCATAAAATCATGCCACACCAGCTTCATTATAAGTAGTTTTGCACTTGACTATAACCTCACAAATGGAGGTCATTAAAGTTAAAATGTCCCTTGAGTTTTTTCTAGTATTAACTTTATTTCAACCACTGTGGATAGAACAAAACAAAAAACAATGTACTGGCTTTAAGCACTCTATCCCTGAGTAAGGTAAGATGGTGAGATAGTTTATCATACTGCTTTAGAACTCATTCTTGTTGTGATATATGGCTCAGTGCGCCCTGGGTACATAAAACAGGGAATGGTAATTAATCTTACGTGGAATGTATGAACCTAAAGTCCAGAAGAGAGGAGAGCTGTGTGTACATGATGAGAGCCACATAATGCAGAATGTCAGACATGTTTATGTGAAAATTTGAAAATATTATACTCTATTCCCATAGCTGCATTTTTCAGAGAATAAGGAAACATACCTCATATTCTTTATGGAAAAAGATCATGTGTAAATAAGTCTGAATAAAGAAGCAGGAAAGATTTGCTACTAGCATTATGAATGGAAATATATTGTATATAGAAACTTAAGAATGTAATCTTAATATTTAAGAATATTACATACAGAAGAAATAAACATTTTATTTTGCCGTATCATAAAACATGTATTGCTACATCTCAGCATGTTTTTTTTGGTAGATAAGTAAGTGGTTCTTCAATATCTGACCTTCTTATGCTGGTTATAAAACATGTTAACTTTTATGTATTGATATTGAAACATTTTTAAAAAGTTAATGTTGAAAAAAGAACAAGTTATATTGACTAATAAATTCATTCACTAAGCATAGGTGGAAGATGTTCTCTCTGTAGGAATATGGACTGTCCAGATGAGAAATGTTTCTGTCTCTAAGGAGCCACAAGTACATGAAACTCACAGTGGAGGTTTCTGTAATCCCAGGAAATAGTTATTTCTTTTGTTGAAAAATTTTAACATTGCAATTTAAATTATGAGGTGGAGACTATCTTTTTCTTTTTTTAAATTTCTTATAGCATAACTATGTACATGAGACTATCTTTTTTTCTTTTCGTAAGAGGTTTCTTCATGGAAAATGGTTAAGTTTACTGAAAAAACATGAGAGGAAATTTTACTTATACTTGAGCACGAAGCCTACATTATACATGCTTTGGGAATAAAGGAAAGATATTGGCCTCCAGTGCTGTCAGGGAGGCCCTTTAGGTGAATTTAATGCTCTTGATTTTTATTGTGCTACTGACCTCCTGCTTCCCTTGAAACCTATGCTGCTTTATTCCAACCAATGTGGTCTGAATCCCATCCAACATTTTACTAATATTTATCATTGCTAAACTTAGTATTGCTTGATAAGTCAAATTTGTTGCAAATCACTTCCAGTTGTACAAATACATTATTTACGCATAACTTGTAAAAAACTCCATGCTGTCATTAAATGAGTTGACATGCTCATGTAATTACCTGGGCTGGGACTCTGGGTAAGTGTGATTATTCTGGAAAAAGAAAAATCAAAATAATTAAAGTATAATTTCATGAAATCTGTAATCTTGACAGTTACAAAAGTCGACATTTTCTAAAAATATGCTTCACTTTATTGCAACATTTTTGCTTCTCTCTCTCTTTTCATTAAGTCCATGTAAATTCTCTGAAGTTTGGATGAATTTAAATATTTGAATCAAGGTTTGGCAACTGATGAGCTGAATCTAGTTTCATTACCAATTCCAAGTGACCAATTCCCCCAGACCGAATTCGTGGGTTGTACCACCATCTCCTAAAGTTCATCAGTGAAGCAACTTGTTGCCAGAGGAAATATGCTCCTGGCACAATTCCAGCTTGGAACAGAGACTGAAACTTGATTTAAGCTTGAGAGCAGAGGTAGAGAGGGAGCCAAAGTCCAAGCAGAAACTGGAAAAGGCCGTTATAGTACTGAAACATATCCTCTCAGATCAACTGGTCTGCCTTCAAATTGTGTATTGAATCGAAAGGATTGAGGACTCAGCTCCGGTATTGACCTAATCCTGAAATCCACTTCCCACCTTAGTGATGACCAGTGGCTCTGCTGTTGTCTCTTTTGTTTTATTAAATATTTAATAAATGTAATTAAATTTTCAAAAATGAAATGTTAGCATCATTAAATAACATTCAAAATGGCATCGACTATGCATAAATTGGAAAATAATTTTTAAAAAATAAATAACTATGAATTCTATAGATCTTCATTGCTTAGTCTATCAACAGACCACTTAAGTACAGTGCTGATTAAATTTAGTTGTCTCTGGCATTTTGCTGATTTTTCAGTCCTATAAGCATAATTGCACACATCTTATCTTTCTGTTATAAAATTATTTACCAAAGTAGGAGGATAGAATATATTTAAAGTTAGTTGCCTTGACTTACAACTTATAAATATGTATAATTTAGTTTGATGGCCTCCACTTGTGGTCTTGCTCTAGAATACAAATGTTTATTATCTATTAACCAGCTGTGTGAATGGCTTCACAGTGTTCCAGCATTTAATTTTTCATGAATTATAGAAAAATTGAAATAATTTAAGCAAAATTATTTCTACGACTGACTGTAGTTTTTCTGATGGTTTTCTAGTGCCAGTTTTCTAACGGCCTTCATCAGGGCACCATCTCTGTAGGTTGCTATTGTGGTGTGAACTCTATGAAAATTGTCAGAGAATTATTGTTGGTATAGAAATTGCAATCATTTCTGCTCTCCCCATGCCCCTTTCTTCTAATCTTTTCACTAGACAGGACTTCTAGGGCCCATGCTATTGATTTTGCTCCAGAATCCTTTTCCTCTGATTTTCTCTTCATATTATTGATATCTTTGGGCAGCTGGCAAAGTTCTAAATTTGACATCTCTCCAAAATACTTCATTGGCAACCACCTAGTTCATGCTCCTCCACACACACCCTTTCCCTTCCCATCTGTCTTCAGCTCCAGCAACCATTTTACCCCCTGCCTGGTTTCTTGCTTCTCTCTGGACCCACCCTTAAGATACTTGTGCAAAAGCCCACCTTCAAAACAGAGTAATGTCTCTGGGACTTTCTATCCTACCCCAGAATCTTGCTTGTCTAAAGAGATATTCAGATAATTTGAGATTATTTGCTACAAGATTAAGATATTTAAAGTTATTATTATTCATATTAGTATCATCATCATCATTATTGTCATATTTATTCTAGGTTTGCCACAATTAACACAATTTTTTTTCACTGGGTGAATTTCTCACAGGTTTCAAAGTTATTGTTTCTGACTATAAACATAATGCATATTTATTACAGAGTATCTGGAAAATCATAATAGCCTTTAACATGTCCAGGAATCTTTTAAGTGCTTCATATAAATTTATTATTTAAACTGATTTTCAAAACAGCTTTTAGATCAGTGATTATCAAACAGTGTTCCATGGCACACTGGTATGCCATGAGACGGTCTTAGGCATGCTGCAAAAAGTTTTAAAGATCATTAATTAAATTATTTTTGAAACAAGTTCAAAGCACAGTAAGTATATCCTACTTTTTACTCCTTTTTTTGATCAACATAATTTAAGTGTGCCATGAGATAAAAAAGGTGGCAGAACACTTACACCTCCATTTCATAAACAGGGAAACTGAGACACAAATGTTAAGTACCAGGTAGAGCTGAGACTTGAACCCAGAAGGTGAAGCCCAAAGAATATGATTGACAATGTACCACTTTTCAAAAATTAAAAAGAAAACACCCATAATAAAAGTTAAAAGTAATTTATAATTTGTACATAATCACATTGTACTTTTAGTGTATTGATTTTCAAGAATTTTTATTTTTTTATACAGATTTTCAAACAAAATGTGTTATTCTAGACACACATTGTCTTTAGGCCAATATTTATGAGCATTTATTTTATCAACTGTATTTTATAAATAACACAGTAATCGAAAATATCTGACAGAGGAGTTAAACAATATATTGAATAGACATTTGGAAATATACAGGGGTAGTAGAGACAAATGGTGTAAGAAAAAACGAAGGGCATTGGAAGTGCCAGGAATGACAGAAATGAAGCACGAGGCAGGAGTTATGAAACACACCCCACTACTCACTCTGGGCTGTGCAGGGAATTCTGTCACATGGTCAGAATGATGTAAAACTAGTGAGTCTCAACTTTTAGAATCACTTTGTATATAAAACATGGGAGAGTTAACTGTTTAAAGAAAGTAATTTTTTTTTAAAATACTGATAATACAGAAGTATAGATGATAAATATTTTGAGGTGCAAGAGGAAAAGTGGATATTACTCTGAGGAAGGTAATGTCTTACAGATACTACTCTTAGGGAAGGTCATATCTTTTGATGTTGGGATTGGATGAGATGTATCTTTGGTTGATGCAAAAAGAAATAAATAAGGAAATATATTCCTTAAAATTTATGAAAGAAGACCTAAAATGTTGCTTATCTATATTTGGAAGAAGGAGGAGAAGAGATTAGAGTTCTTTCATAAGCTCAGCTTTCATATAACCAGAGTTCAACTGATAATGCCTGAAATTCATAATTCAAGAGATAGCAGTATAAATGCTTTGTTTTGAAAGATGGGATTTTATTGAAGGTAAAAGTTATTGTCCTCAGGAGTGAGAGTCAGGATTAGAAGGAGTTATTTTAAGCCATTCTGTACCATTAGATTTTTTAAACATGCACATAATATATATTGAGTCCAATTAATTTTTGTTTGGCCTTCTACTATTTAAGGATAAGAGCTCAGAACCAGACCCAAGGCCAGGTGGGAAACAAAGGCCATCTTCTTTTATACTTGCAACCTCTGCCTCTGTTGGACTGTTTTGCTGTCTCCTAGTTATAAATCATGGGAGAAAATTTCTTGAAGGTAATATGATCACTCATCTCTCCAGACTATGATGGGTGAGCGATAACTCAGACAGTAAACCTATTCAATTTCCCCAGGAGTATGTTACCATATTAGGCTCCTTGCTCAGAATATAATGGTTAACAGTTCTATTAGTCAACTTGAATTACTTTTTGATTCATCATTATCATATTCTTGTACATTTTTCCATTTTAATGAGTTTATGTATCACCAATTGGCACAGATTAGGTTTTATGTCTGTAACAAAAGGAAATTGTCATACAGATTACGCTAGAGAAAAAGTCTCAAAGTTGACAAGCTTTCTTTTGTTTCTTTTTAAACGATATATTTGATGTTTCTTTTTAAATGATATATTCTTTCATTCAACACTTAGTTTTCCCTACCAGTTAGCTTCTTGAAAGTAGTGGCACAAAGATAAATGAGACATGGCCTTGATACTGGAAGAACTCATAGTCTGATTATAGAAATTATAGTTCATCTTGATAAGTACTACGTTTGGTCACAAAGTAGCACGCAAGTGACACAGTGAGAAACAACATAATTAAAAATGACATTCTGCTTTTGAATGAAGTAGACTTTTTGTAATTTAGTCTGTGTAGTAATACCATATGTTCCCTAATTAAAAAATAAATACTGATAATTTACCTCTGATAAATTACTTTTAAATGAGTGATTTACTTAAAGATAAAGTAACTAGAGTTAACTTAGAGTCTAAAGTACAAGTCCAGAATATAAATCTTTAATTTTGATTACAAATTAACTGAATGAATGAAATTATTTTCTAGTTTTTCTCCTTATGTATAAATTCCAAACATTTCTGCTTTTCACTGAGAACTTGTCCTAATGAATCCTACCCTTGGTTTTTGTTGTTATTAACTCTCAATTAACTCTACCATAGGCTTTTCTGGATGTGAAATCTATGTGTCTGCAGACCAGAACACATACGTAGCTGCTCTCAAAAATAAATCATAGTAAAACATGTAAACTCTAAAGCATGAAAAGTGGTTGGAAGAGTTAAATAAATACAAATGCGATGTTTTATGTACTATGTAACTTGATTTCTGAAAGTATATGTAAATTCTAAAGAGGAGAGTTGCTGTTCATTAATCTTGGTTTTCTAACTTAAATGAAAAGACTGTCATAACGTTTTTTGCCATTTTCACTATACAATCTAACCTGGCTTTCAATACAAGTGGTATACGTGCCATTTTCTGAATCAGCGTTTGAAAAAAGAAAGTAAAGATGATCTCTACTTTAGAATTTTAAGCCTAACAGCATGATTGCACACCTAGATGCAAAAAGGACATGAATTAGTCAATATAATCGACTGGTTACAGCTTAAGTGTCTTCCCAAATCAATAAATAAATGATCTCTAACTACCTGAGTTTATACATAAAGTACTTTGGAGCTATAATTATTAACAGGTAAACTTATTAAAATGTTTAGATTTGTTTCCAAATGAAAGGGTAGACTTGATCTGGAATGATAGTTCATATATAATTCAGAAGGGCCAGCAAAACTGCTCAGGTTCACTTTCCCAAGTACCAACTGTGTGTTTCTTCCTTACTACTACAGTGTAAGCCTGAATTCTAGACACCAGGAAGCATATTATCCAGAACCCCTCTGACTTTTAGTAAACAGAATTGAGTTAAATAATATTTAGGAGCCTATAGACAATTGGTTGAATCTACCTTAAACAATAGTTTCATTCTGCTTATACAGCAACATTTCACCAGCTACAGTAGCTCACTCACATACACAAAAGGACACTCAGACCAAACCAATAGGAAAGGCAAAGGTATAATTTACCAAGGAAAGAAATGAATAAAAGAAGGTGACTAAACTGAGACTTCATGCAATTGTTTATTTGTCAGAAACCCATCCATGAACTAAGACATAAGCATAAGCATTAAGTGAATGACAGTTGTTTTATTGTGTTTTCAACATTTTTTAGTTGTATCTTAAAAAATACCAGATGCCGTCCACATGATGCCAGACATACGACTTTTGGCTGTGCTCGTGTGATCTGTAGTAGATTGCTATAATGTACAGGGCAAGGGAAAAAAGCAATTTACAGATAGCCCTGGCCCGAGTGCCTCACAGCTGGATCTAATTTTACTGAAGTGATGTCTCTTCCCTCCAGCACCTTCTATTTTATCAAATACCACATATTGTTTTTTGAAGTGGTTCTTGTTGTCATACTGAATACCACAGATGGATAACACACAGGACATTTGGTGGTCTGTTTTCTGACTAGGGTCAGGCCCTACTGTTGTTCATGTTTGGGTGGAGGACATATTTCATAGGACTGCCCAAGAAACGAATGAGTTTCAGGTGTCTGAGAGATAATGTATAAGAAATCACTTACGTGGTTGACATACTTGGCGACCATTATAATCATTTACGGTTTTCAGCACTAATGTGGTACCTCCCATATTGGTATGTCTTTTCATTGTATCAATTATGAAGCTGACATGTCACCTGGACAAAAGATGAAAAGGGCGAGAAGGAGAGTGACAAATGCTATTAATTACACAATTGCACTGCTATTGCCTACTTTCTTTCTCCCTTACGAGATTTTAAGCTTCTTGAGGGTAGAAAATATGTCTTCAACTTTGAATAGGCTGCACTTAGCCCATGGGCTTGTATGTAATGGGGACTGAAATGTCTGTTGAATGACTAGATGAAAAAGCAAGGATTCCAAGAGTTTCCATAGATTTGATGATTACGATGAAGTGAATGAGTAGTCTGTGAAAAGTTCATAGCTATCATTCTGTTTCCTTAACCTCTAATTTCTCAAAGTCCATCTTTGTTATTTGAAACAATCTGTTTCTTCTAACTGTGGTATAATATCCTCATGTGCAATCTGTTTTGGCTGTGATGTATCCCCCTTATGTTCATTTTCTACCTTTTACCTATCACTCCATAACTGATGGGTGCCAAAATTTCCTGCAATTTAAGAAAGGATAATTTCCAGCTATCTCTAATGCTGTCATGACATTGAGATGTGGCACCATATTGGGAGGCAATCCCACATTTGCAGGTGGGGTCGGTCAAGTTTTTAAATTTTACTGAGTGCATATTTAAAAAAAATTTAATAGGAAACTTTTCTGTGAAGATTCTACCCCTTAGGCTCATTTAGAAAACCAGGCACTGGTTTTCCCCAAATGTTTTAGGGATTCTATTGTCCACAACCATCCTATCTGGTTATCCTTATAGAGAAGAGTACTTTTCTTCTCACTCTCTACAACTCAGTCTCCTCTAACTAGGAAAATAGTTCATACTATCAGGGCAATCAAGCTATCTATATTGATATATAGATGTAAACTTTGCCCAGTGATCTTCATGGCTTAACTCTTTGGAGTTCCATAATACCCAGCTCTAGCAAATCAAAACCTTTGGGATCCAGACCTTTATCTATAATAGGTTTTATGAACCAGGTTTGGAACTTAAAGCCATACATTATGGTTTTTGTTCCCTTTGCTTTTTTTTGTATGCCTTCCTTTAAATAGGAGAGAAAACTCATGGTATGGGGAGCTAGAAATCATGCAAAATCCACTTAACACCTCTACATTTTATGCCCACCACATATACATTATCTAATTTAATTTACATGAACACATACCTCATAGATTTGAAAGGGTCAACTCAGAATGCTTAAATAATATACACATGGGCTCATAGTTAATGGAAGAGGAGTTTCAAATAAAGGTTTCTGTGAAACCTAATTCTCCAATTCATTTAACTTTCCTACAATACTGTCTTGACAGTAAAATGCTCCTGCCACAAATACGATTTACATTATATGTGTTTGCATTATCATTAGACATATACTGTCTTGTGTAGCCACACTTTCTCACAGAGGTGATTTCTTTTTTAGAGTTCATAGGGAATGATGCATGTAATTTTGGCATAAGCCAAAAAGCTGAGTTCCAATCTTGATTCATCACTCTTCTTCACAATTTATATTCAATCATTAAACTCTAATTATGTCTCAAATGTGTCATCTTTATCTCTATTGTAACCTACCTAAAACCATACTAATATCATCTTTCTCCTGGGATCCTGCAATAGCTTCCTAACTGGTCTCCCCAAATCTATTCTTGCCTTCTTATGATCCATTATCCACCATTCAGCTAGAATATTCTTATACAAATGTATACCTGCTCATGCCACCATAATGGTTAAACCCGCTTAGAAGCTTTCCCATTGCTTGTTATCTGTTCCTCCTGCATTATCAAACTTATCTCAGTATTTTCATTCTCACTTTAGCTATCCTGTTTCAGTTCCTTAAACTTGCTATACTCCTTCTTGATTCAGAAACTTCCCATCCTGTTCCTTGTATCTGATTGTTCTCAGTAATCCCTATACCTTCTGTGGAGAAGAGCTCAGATGTCTTTCCTCAAGATTTTTTTTTTTTTTGGTGACTTATCAAACTAGGTCTGGCCCATTATATGGCCACTCGGCCTCCTACACCTTGTGTGGCTGGTACATTCCAGCTTTTTCCTGGCAGTCCCAGTTTATTTCTATTGTACAGATGTAACTATTAATAGCACCTCATTTTGCTTTCCAAAATTTTAGTCAGTATTGCAAATTTTATGGTCTTCCTACTTGGATTAACCTTTGCTGTACATACATAGCTACAGTTAAAAATTAATTGCATAATTAAATTTTAATTGTGTATCTTCACTTCAATTTAAACTTCATAAGACAAGAATTATGTCTATAGTGTTTACTTGATCCTTAGGGTACCTACTACTCAGTAGGTGCCAAATGAATATTTGTTGAATGATTATTAATGGACAAAATGTGCCCTGAATTAGATACAGTCTTTCCGCAGTATGTAGGGGGGATTAGTTCCAGGACCCCACTCCTCAGCTGATACCATCATGGATGCTCAAGTCCCTTATATAGATATGGGGTAGGGTATGCACATAATTATGCACATCCTCCATTATACTTTAAATCATATCTGAATTGCCTATAATACCTATGCAATGTAAATTCTATGTAAATATTTGTTATACTGTTACTTTTTATTTGTATTATTTTTATTGTTATAGAGTTATTGCTTATTACTTTTTTAAATACTGTTTTTATATTTAAGTTGAATTTGTGGATGGAGAACCTAGGGATATGAAAGGCTGACTATATCAAATGAGAAACACCAGTTGAGGGAAATTGTACAATCAAAAGAATAGGTGGGTCAACCCTCAGTAAGCAAGTGCCCATGCTGATTTCGCTCATTGGCAGCACCTGTTTTCAGGTTCGTTGATTTCCTTGCAAACTGGACTTCATTAAGGGTTAAAGTTAGATTGATATGTTATATATACCCTATTTTTTATGTTGTTTTAAGTAGAGGACCTATTTTAAGTTTTATATATCCTATGAAGAAGTCAAGTCAATGTAATTTTGGCATAAGCCAAAAAGCTGACACCAAGGGTTTTTTTGTTTTCTTTATATATCCTATGAAGAAGTCAAGTCAGTGTAATTTTGGCATAAGCCAAAGCTGACACCAAGGATTTTTTTGTTTGTTTTCTGAGACAGGGTCTCACTGTGTCACAGAAGCTTGAGTGCAATGGCACCATCACAGTTCCCTACAACCTAGAACTACTGGCCTCAAGCAGTCCTCTTACTTCAGGCTCCTGAATCACTGTGATTACAGGTGTGAGTCACCATACCCAGCTCAAGTTTTAAGAGCAAAACTGAGATAGTAATTACAGAAAATATTTCTATCTTGGTCTCTTATTCTTTCTTCTTTCACCTGTCTTTCTCACTCTCTTTTTTCATTAAAGATTTGTTGAGATACAATTCACATACTATCTAATTTTCACATAGTTGTGCAACAATCACTATACTCAATTTTAGAGGATTTTCATCACACCAAAAGGACCCCCTTACCCATCAGCAGTCACTCTCTATTTCTTCCACTCTCCCACCTACCTATATCCAAAGGCAACTGCCAACCTATTTTCCTCCTCTGTGGATGGGCCAATCCTAGATGTTTATATTAATTGGATAATTCAATATGTGGTTCTTTGTGACTATGTTGTCTCATTTACTATAAAGTTGGCAAGGTTCATCCCTATTTTAGGATATATCAATACTTCATTCCTTTTTTTGACTGAGTAATATTCCTTCATCTGGATATACTGTATTTATCCATTCATTATTGGATGGACATTTATATTTATAAATGATATTTATTTTGTATTTCTGTGGTATGAGTCATACTACTTCCTTTTTCATTTCTGATTGAGCTTATTTTGGTCCTTTCTCTTCTAATCCTGTTTAATCGAGCAAGAGATCTATTATTTTTATATATCTTCGAAGAATTAACTTTTTTTTTTTTTTTTTTTTTTTTTTTTT